>NC_133669.1:8010000-8212500 GCF_048934315.1 Petromyzon marinus
AGCTTTTCACATAAGGCCGATGGCGTGAACGCATGAGCTTTATCTGTCTGATACGGGGGTGGCTGGGTGGGGTTGGGGGGAGGGCGGTTGTCATAACTCATGTACAGACGAGCCAACACGAACAGAATGTTGGAATAAAGTTGTGTTCCTATTCGGGACGTTCCCTCTAGAAAACTGGCCAAATCGATTAAACGAATGCCCAAAACCTGTGGCTCAGAAACAGTGCTAAAAGTATTCACCTCTGCGTCGTCGCGTGACCTCTGCATCTTCGCGTGACCTCGGCGTCGTCGCGTGGCGCCGTCATACATCACGCGACTTAAACTAAACTATTTTTTTTATTTGATCAGGTAAGGCCCACTGAGCTATACGGCTCTTTTTTTATAAGTGACCTGGCCACGAATGATAGCTCGACGAAGTGGCTTATCATCACGTGGAAATTTTTCACAGCCAAATACTCTAAACACGCGTTGGTTCTAAATATGGAGGAAAAATAGGAGGACCCGGAGAAAAATTCACGTGACCAGTGGGAGAGCAATATGCAAACTCCAAATATACAGGCGTCAGGGTCAGGATTGAACCCAAACACCTCCTGCATTCCAGGCAAGGTAGTTACCATCTCGCCAGCATGGTTGGCTTCAAAAACTAAATTTTGTTCTGCGGCTTGGAAGGTGAACTTTGTGCTAGCTGAACGTTCCTGAGGACAGAGGCATGTTGAAAATATTTAGAGTTTTGAACTTTCCTTATAACAGAGAGATATCCCGACTACGTTTGTTTTCCCCACTGCACAACCAAGAGACGTGCCACAGCCGTACATGGCTCGCCTGGCAGGGCTCCTGTAGTGTGTTCTTTCCCCCGCTACTGCAGAACCCCGTGCTGCTGACGTCACATGCAAAAGGGACAAGTCCAGGCGCCATACTGACTCGCATCGCGCACAACAAAAGCATCATTGACCCTGGCCCTGTTTGCCCCCCCCCCCCGATCCAGATTTGATAGTCTCGTTTCGTTAAGTCTTGAGGCCAGCCAATTGTATAGATTGAAAACTAATTTCCTTAACCGCCTTTTTTTATATTGAATGTTGCCCTTCCCCCGCACCTCTGATTTTTACCGCGGTTGGCTACGTACGGTGCGAAATAAGTTCAACATAGGTACATGTAGAGTATCACTGCTTGGTTCGAGCTCGCTTCGGCAATTAGCCAGCGGGAAAAACGAGTGCAAAAGTGGTTCACGGGACCTCATTTCTGACTGCCCCCATCCCGCCGCACCCCCCCCCGCACCCCCCCGTGTGTGTTTCCAGAGGAGTCTGTCGACCCTCACCTCGTGTTGAGCGAAGCGACGATCGCGCTGCACAAGAAGTTTGGCTTCTACACGACGACCATCCAGGTGGAGCGCTACATGGACGAGATGCAAAATTGCACCGACTGCCAGGACCCGAGCGACTGAAACTGTGCGAGCGGAGAGAGGCCCAGTTGATCCCCCCCCCCCCTCTGCCCCCCACGCTCCCCCCCCCCCGTTCTCCACCACCCCCTCCCTAAAACGCTTCAATAAGAAAATAAATGCAGACGCCATTTTTACAGGAGCAGTACGCTTCATCGATTTAAAATCGATTATTACGCGGGAGAAGGGGTGCGTGTTGATTTGTCTGCGTGCGTATTGAGCGCTGCTCGATTTGCGTGCATGTTTGTTGCCATGGAACTGGTTTGCGTGAACTCCACAGCCACTGTGGAGGCGCTCCATGCACCACAATGTCAGAATGAATCGATTCTTAGACGGAATCTCGAGAGGTGGGGGTGGGGGGGTTAAATCGTTATGGGCTATGGTCATAGTGTTAAAACCATAAGATTTTTAAATCAGATTTTAACATTATACTACTGCTCTGCCAACGTCACTGATCCATTTTTGTGCACCTTCATTCGTTGGTCTGCAGTCCATCTTTGATCGCGTTGTGATCCGAGTGTGTTTCGCACGTTTGGGCTGCGCTTGAATATATTTTGGGTCTTATCCTCCAACTTGCGTCACGAATTAGGCCCCCAAATCCTCCTCGGGTGACGTCACGAGATCTTTAACGGGCCCGCTAGTGGAGCAGACGGCGCCTAACCCGGGTTGTTAACCCTGCGGGGTTTTATTAACCAGGTCGGCCGCACGTGCTTCGAACCGCAAATGGTTCCGCAGCAATCGGCAAACGCAGCCACCGCTTGTCCAGGTCACACCGTCACTCTTTCCAGCTGCCGTCTCTACGCACAAGGCGACGCACGCCCGTTAACCTCCCCTGCCAAAACTGAGCTATGAACTAAACCGTTTCACTGAGCTGTATAGCTCTTCAGAAGCGACCTGGCCACAAATGATCGCTCGACGAAGTGGGTTATCATCATGTGGAATTGTATAGTAGTCGAATACTCTAAACCCATGTATCTAAATGTGGAGGGAAAAGCCGGAGGACCTGGACAAAAATCCACGTGACCACGGGGAGAATGCAAACTCCAAATATACAGGCGTCAGGTTCGGGATTGAACCCACAACATCCTGTATACCAGGCGAAGCAGTTAACATCTCGCCACCATGGTGCTCATCCCAGAGCAGTCGAACCAATATTCTTTGAAACGCTGAACACTTTGGAAATAACAACAAAAATTTCGTGTTGTTTTACGGCTCACGGGAAACCAGTTTAATCACGGATTTTCGCCTTGCCACTCTGGCTGATGTTGCAATTCCGGAGCTAACTGGTGGCGAGATATTATCTGCCTCACCTGGTAGGCAGGAGTTTGCATGTTCTCTCCTTGGTCGTGTGGATTTTTCTCTGGGTCGTCCGGTTTTTCGCTTCCACATCTTAGAAGCATGCTTTTAGAGTATTTGCCTGCTCGAACTTTCCACTTCGTTGAGCTATCATTTGTAGTCTGGTCGCTTCTGAAAAAGAGCAACATAGCCTTACCAAGGTAAATAAAAACCATTGCGTTTTTTAATAGTATCCGAGATCTAATTGTTCTGCAGCCAACTTGCACCTTGGTTATCATTACAGGTTAAAGTTAGCCCTGGAATGTCACAGTTTTAGTTGTAAATTTTCCGTTTTGAAAAAAAAAGCTTATCCGAGTGCATACGTTGTTTATAAAGATGGCTGGTTGTCGCAGAAGTCGGTTGCTGGACTGCCATTGCTGAACTCCTGGGTTTGAATCTGGGCACCTGCTTATGAGAATGCTACCAGGGCTGAGTAAGTCATCCTTACTGCAGGTAAACCGATGGGCTCGGTCCAGTCACCAATGATTGCACGCAAAAAAAAAACCCATCGCATTAAATGTATGTTTATTTTATTTGGTTATTACTGCGCGCGTATTAACCGTAAACCTACGCGCGCATCTGCTTTTTGTGGCAAGCGTTGAAGGTCCCGCAATGTATATTTTTTTGCAAGAAGTAAGCCGACCACGTGCCGGCGTCGCTGTCCAATTTTTTAAAATGACCCGCGAATGACTCGATGGGATTATGCAGGGTGATCGTTCGGTGGGAGGGGGGGGGACCTCCTTAAGCGAAAACTTGACGGGACCCTCGAGAAAACGGGCCTTGAGACTCGGTGAGGTTTTCCTGGGTAAACAAGCATAGCAATAAAATAAATTATGGGGGCGGGGGGGGGAGTCAAAAAGGGAAAACAGAAAATAAGCTGCCGATGCCCATCAGCCTGTGGTCTTTACACGATAAGTTGTGACTGCTGGATGTAATTTTACCTCTGCCCGTCTGATCTGTTAACGCCGGTACCCATCTCATGTTCAGCATTGCTTTCTGTGTGCGTGGCATTTAGATGGCACAAAAATCCCATCATATTAAGTTTGGTGTTCGGTGTTTTGGTCTTTTTTTTTTTCCCCCCAACGCTTTTCATGAACACATGAGATTTGTCCGTCCGATAGGGAGGTGACTGGGTGGGGTTGGGAGGAGGGGAGGGGGAGTTGTCATGATAACTCTGACAGGCGAACCAACACAAACAGAATGTTGGAATAAAGTTGTGTTCCTATTCGGGACGTTCCCTCTAGAAAACTGGCCAAATCGATGAAACGAATGCCCAAAACCTGGCGCTTAAAACCAGTGCTGGCATGATTCACCGCGGTGCCGTCGCGTGGTCTCTGCGGCGTCACGTGAGCCGAGCGCCGTCGCGTGACCTCGGCACCGTCACGTGACCTCGGTGCCGTCGCGTGACCTCTGCGTCGTCGCGTGACGTCGTAGAGTGAGCCTGACGGCGTCGCATGATGTCAACTCACGACGTCACTCGTCATGCATCACGTGACTTTAACTAAACTATTCAAGGATAAGAGGTTTAAATTTTTGGGTTAGATCGTGTAAATATATAAATGTGTCATTAAACCCACCACCACCCGACACGTACAGCACACCGGTGTTTTGGAGAGCCAAGCCACAACATTTACCATCTGAGAACGACGTTTCGCCAGTAATTACAACTAGCTTCATCAGGCGACAGCCACATTTGTGGAGAAGTCCACCTGTTTCGTTCCTTATATAGAGGCGTAGATGTGGTGACCAGGCATGTTTTTTATTAGCTATTTCATCGCACGATGCACATGTTGTGTTGTGTGTGCATCGCTGACGCATTCATTGTAACGTGAATTATTTTGTTCCGATGAGTTTTCATTTTAAACGAAATAATGTGACGAAGCTTTCGACGTAACAAAATACTCTGTTAAAACAAAATATATATTGTACAATTTTGCACGTGATTTACGCATTCGATCATCATTGTCCCAATCGCCAGTTGCCCCGCGGTAGGCGTGGCCTGTAGGGGTTTTCCCCACCTTCAGGAGGCAGGATGTCGAGGTGGACCACGAATTTTAACGGGACCCGAGTAACCAACCTCAAAAGGGAGCAGTCGATTAATCGATTCCAATGAATAATCACTGCGGCTCTGCTTCCCAGCTCGTGTATTCAAAAATGGCCATACGTCCGTTTGGCCAGCGGGTGGCGTGAGGTTGTCCAACGGTGGCTTGAGACAAGAGTAGGGGGCATGGGGGGGATGCCTGGCACCGGGCAAGTTCGGCGTAAATACCAGGGCATTCGAGCAGTCTTTCGGGCTGCGTTGTTTCATGTCGAGAAATCCACAAAGTAAGATGGAGAGATGCTACGACCAGAATTTCCACTAAGAGGAAGAGGGGCACACGGATGGATCATGGGAGACGCGTTAGACGCACGTTCCATGATTGTCCAGAAAAGTAAATGGGCTTGAGCAGCACACGTCGCGAAAATGAATGACGACCAATGGACGAGGCGAGAGATGGATTGGCAGCCAAAGGAGAGAATGTGCTCGGAGAGGGGACGCACATCGCAGAGATTGAGCGGTGAGATCGCCTTATGTGCTGGAGTTCGATAGATTGTGGCATAGCAGGATGGCGACGGCGCAGGAAGGCCTTCAATCCAGCAGTGGATAGACTGAGGCTCGTGGTCTATCCTGTGTTGCATTTTGGCATCTCGTGTACATCACTGTTCCATAGGTGCCCTCTCTACAGTGCTATCATAGCTGCATTATAGGCATTATTTAATATTAGCAGCCCATGATGAATCCAGGCCGTGCAATGAATGCCAATGTCGGTCACGGTGGGTGTTTGACAACTCTCATCATATCCGGCGAGTGGGGTTTAGTGAAGGTGAGGACCAGGATCCGTCCAGACATCACTCGCCATCCATGGTCGGTAATGAAATCCAGACCGCGGGGTTCATTACTGCGCTGCTAGTTATTGACGTTTTGGATTTTTAGATTTAAAAAAATCAGTTTTCAATTGTAGAATGACCATTGGTACTTTAATGAGTGGCATTCAACATCGTAATATGATAAACATTCTCCGTTGAGAAACTCCTTTGCCGAGCAGTGTCAAGTGAAGTGCCCCAGAAGCTGGCAATCACGGAACTACTTTTGAAGTCTTTAAATCAACGCCAAGGGAACACGTCGAGCATCTGTCAAACTGAAATTGTAAATCTCAGAGCCGGAATACGCCGAAATAAGTGACAAGCTCTCTATGTAATGTGATGCTTTTTTGTGCAGTCATCGATGACTGAGCTCAAGACAATATCAACTCAAGAGTTTGGTTTTAATTACACGTGCCGAAAAACCCAAGGACCTCACAGGAGCCCGCTCCATGGTTCTGACATTGCATTATTACCCTTCAGAGCCACCTCCACAAAACGCATGCGACGTGCTCCGCGTTTAAGTGCTGGAGTGAATTATAGCTCACAGAACACGTTGAAATTAGTAGAGGCGTTGCAGCACGCTCACACGCAGGAGTTTAACCGATTTATATTATTATTTTATTCTGCAGTGTCATCCATCTTCTTGTCAGCGTCTTGGCCTTTGTTGATGAATCTGTTTCCATCCAGACTCGTCAGCAGGAAAGGTCGGCGAAGTTGTGGAAGAGACAAGGCGGGCGTGTTGGCGCATGCCTGTGATCCAGCCACCTTTGAGTGGAGGCAAGGGTAGGTAGATCACACAGATGTTTGAAACTTCAAAACCCGCTGGGCCACATACAGCAGCGAGTTTCATGAACAAGTGCGGACCTTTGAGTATTTTCCATTCGCTGTAAATAAATTTGCATTAGGATGCTAGGTTTTTTTTGCGGGAGCGCTGAATACATTTCCGATGCGCTCACCGAACTGCACCCCACTTGCTGTTCGGCATGATGTCCGACGTTTCTGAACAACTGAAAAAGTTATTCAATAAGCTTCCCCCACCCCCCAAGGCCGTCGATCGAAACGACGGACATCGTGCCGCACAGCACGCGGTTACAAACTCGACAACTCATGGGGGGGGCGGAACTGACAACAGCAGACGTCACCGCTGACGTCACCGGTAACCAAACTGAACAAAGCAACCCTGGTTCGCCACCCCCGCCCCCCATCTCCCCCTGCCTCGCCCGCCTCCCAAAAACAAACCCCACATTCGTCCAGCATTTGCCTTGCTCGGGGCGTGCCTCCTCGGCTTGACCATCAGTCAGTCAAACGCGCCGAGGCAAATGTCAACACAGGCCCTAACACACACAAAAAATGTGTTTCCGATCCGTCTTCGGTTTCCACCTCTTGGGAACCCTAAAAGGTCGCGGGAGGCCTAATTAGACACGGGGCTCGGCTGATCGGCCCACGTGGAGTGGCGGCAAAAGGCTCGGCCACGGCCTGCTGCGTTAGCAGCAGCAGCAACAACAAAAAACACACGGGATCGCCGAGGGTATACGGAGGGGCGGTTAACGATCGGTTGTTTCGGGCAGGCCGTATTCCCTCCTATTTGTGCCCCCTGGTTTATATGCAGGTAGTCTCTGTTTTTGAATTTGTCATGGCGGCAGGAGCTGCTGTGGTCGCGTTCGGGAGAGCGCACGTATCCCTCCCGTCCAAACGGCGCCAAAGTATGCGTTTTTATGCCGAAGGGTTGTTAACGATGGATCGACGGTGAATTGATGTAATTGGCGGTGCACCGGTGCAGCATAACACACCGGTTCTCATAAAGCAGTCTGAAATATTTAAATATATAATAATTGAACCGTCAAATCTGTTCAGTCTTGATTTGACCCTGTCATCAAGTTTCACGCGATTCGAAGGTTCATTCAGTTTTCTGAGACTTGCAACAACAAAAAAAGGTCAATATTGACCACTGATTTGGGTCCGTTAAATCGATTAACCGTCCGACCCAAGTCTAGGGCACGAGGAGTCAAATCTTTACCTTTGGAACTTAAAGCAACCAATCGTCATCAGGCTGGGTGCTGCTGTATGGCAGCAGACTGCGAAGCTTCGTGTTCAGCCGCTCATAAACGATCGTCTTCCGACTGTTGCGACATCACGAGCACCGATTTTGACGCACCCAGCAAAGATTTTCTGACCGGGGTTGTTCGATCCTAGACAACCCATTCACCAACTCGCACTGGCTGCTCGTGGTGAAGTATGGACAAAAATAACTCCCGAGCACCGATAGAACAGGGAGACCGTCCTTCCAGCGTTGGATTAACAAAGCGTGCTGCAAACATGCTTTAACAAAAAAAAATATTTTTTGCGTTTATTTATATCGGTGTGTTTCGCATGTTCAGTTGGCAGTCTGTAATATACCATCTCTGTGCATCACGAACATTTCTTTCTGATCTAGCATGTACCTTCTTCACAAGTCCTGCTCATCATTCCAACGTCCATGCCATTTGCTTTCATGGATATTTTCCCCTTGAAGTGTTGGGGTGAGCGTGAACATTTGCTCCACGGATGGATCAAAGGTGCTTGTTAGTTTACAAGCGTACCATAAAACCACCAAACTTACGCGAGATTTTAGGGCTAAAGGTTTTATGAATTTGCTGGTAGGATGGCACTGGCGGCGAGGAGATGTTATCTCTCTTGCCTGGTAAGCAAGAAGTCCTTGGTTCAATCCCGGACCTTGACGATACCTGTTGTGCATTTTGCATTTCGTGTTTTCTCTCCCCGTGGTGGTCGCGTTAATGTTTTTTTTTCCGGGATTCCCCGGTTTTGCCCACCACATTTAGAAAAAATATTTGTTATTATTTGTTGGGGACTATAAAATTCCACACATGATAATAAACGACACTTCGTTGAACTATAATGTGAGCAGGTCGCTTCTGAAATTGATCTAATAGTTCATGACAAAACGAATGTATGTGATTAGGTGTTGTAGCATTCCAGATGATTTGTATCAAGTTGCAGATATTCGCGGTTAAATACTGTAGGTGTGTTATTACGTAAGAAAATGCATTGCTACACAGCAGACATTGAAGAACCGGTGATGTTTTTTTTACTATTAAAACTATTCTTTTTTTATTTTACCAGGTGAGGCCCATTGAGCTATATAACTTTTTTCAGAAGCGACCTGGCCACAAATCATACGCCAATGAAGTGGCTTATCACGTGGGAATTTATAGCAGCCAATTGCTCTAAACGCATGTTTCTAAATGTGGAGGGAAAAACCGGAGATCCCGGGGAAAAATCCACGCGACCATGGGGAGAAGATGTAAACTCCAAATATACAGCATGTGTCAGGGTTGCTATCGGGATCGAACCCACGACCTCCTGTATACCAGGCAAGGTAGTTAACATCTCGCCACCACGGCACCCATAACGAGTAGGCCATGTGTGCCGATTCGATGGTCAAAATGTGATGAATGACTCGCACGTTGCTTAACTTGGAAAGCCAAGTAGCTACAGAACGTCCTGGCCGATGATGCTGTGATCGCCCTGCGTCTCACGCGGGCAGTTGCCACCCGGGGATGGGGGAATTTCCTGCCTCAGGCCGCATCGATGTAAGATACATGGTTTTAAATATGAAGTGGATTTGATGATGGTTGTCTAACTCTAGTTGATTGTGTTTCACTGTCTGTCAGTGTGTCCTTTTGTCGACCTGCTTTGCTGCCAGTGATGCCCTAACCATCGGTCCATGATTAACATCATCGTTTAAAATGTGAAATAAAAAAGAACCCACTTATCACCGTGGTCAATGTTATTCCATCACGTATGTGGTTTTTACAACGTCTAACGTTGTACTCATTGCTGATTGCTGAAACCGGTAGTCCTCAATCTTTTATATCAGCCCCCCCCCTCCATGAAGACCACAGCGCCCCGCCCCTTCTCATCCGCCCGCCCCCCCCCCCAAGCCACACTCATGGCACTTAAAACATCACGGTGGACATTCTCTCCGGCATGTTCGCTCCTTTGACTGCCATGTATTGCGTGGCAGTATACCCACACTTTATTTTTTCCCCAACCTCACGTGGCTTAGCTGAACGTTGTGACTGTGGTGAGCGCACGTATACTGACTGGCTGGGTGGTGGACAATATAAAAAAAACATTCTGACTTTAAACAACGCGTTTGATTTTTTTTGTCGGGTGCTTTTTAAAGCACGTGATGCGAGAGCCAATTAAACAGGTCGCTTCATATTACGAGTTGTGAATGACGCCCACTACGGCGATGATGATGATGATCTGTTTATTACTAAGAGAAAGGAAGAGAACATTCACGAACTCTCCCAAGACGTGGGACATCGTAATCTGGCTAATTCGCAATGGAGCACATGTGCCGTATTAGTGTTTTAACGGCTCCTTGCGCTGCGTGCCAAGTTATTTTACAACGTATTTTAGATGACAATGTTAATTAAAGAGGTTATTTATGTATTCAAAAGCTGTTATTGTTGTTGTTTTGCCCCCCTGCTCCCTCTCTGGAACGGAGGTTCCGTTCAATTTGCTTCATTGTTACACGGGCGGTGCGACTGCGGGCTGCTTTAATCTCGCCGCGTTAATCAGCTCCCTCAAACGCGGCGCACAAAAAATAACAAATCGATGTGCCCAGCGCCTCGAGTCAAATGAAGGGATCCGTTCACTCGGACGGGTCGCTTTTAACGGGCGGGATGCGGGCAACGCTTGGCGGTGTCGCGGCAGGGCTGGCCAGATGGAGCAGCCTTCCAAAAATACACGCGCGCGGAATTCAATTCTCGAGCCCCAAAACCACCACCACCCCCCTTTTCGTCATCTCATTTCCATCTCGGCGTTTTCGTTCCAATCATTTTAACTTGGCCCCCAACAAAGACCCCCGCCCTCCCCCGCCGCCGGCGACCGCGTCGCTGCCCTCGCTGTTGGCCCGAGCTCAGCAGTTTGTGGTCGTGCTTTGTGGGGCCCTAAGTGGATTTGTGGTCTCTTGCTAAGATAAAACAAAAAAATTGCACCAAAATGAAAACCCATCCATTTCGCCCGGGCACCCTCACGGTGTGGCTTCGCTGGTCGCGCCATCGGAAGTGACGCCTTTTGCCAGAGATGGAGATTGCTTCAGTGGACCGCGTGTTTCCGACTATCGTCGTCCCTCCCACACACACACAAGGAGTGTTTACTTCGTTCACGAAATTATTGATGGAAATGTTCATCAGCAAAGTGGTGGTGGGGAGGGGGGGGTTCGGTTTTAGTTAACCACGAGAAAAAAAGAGTATCACGATGACTAAAACTATACCCATCAAATATAATGGCGTGGATATCTACCAAGACAAAATTAATTCGTCCGAATGATGACACCGACGAAATTAATTTAGTAACGTTATTGCCGACTGCGGTGCACCGAGGAAGACCAGACACTCGTCATTTGTCTATACAGTATGAAAATATATCACTGAAGTTCAATGACTTCCTAAACTAATGACTGAAACTAGCGGTGTCAACAGATCGGCCCATGTGAGAGAGGCTCGTGTAATACTCGTGGGCAGTTGGAGGCAGTCGCTCTCCAACAGCAACGGAGGGCAGAGGAGCGACGCTCACAACAATGAGCAGAGCGCCGGGCGGATACAATGCATCAAGTTGGCACAGTAGGGGTACAGCTGGGTGCATCTACCAGGTCATCTCAGTCAGCCAACCCATGGCACCTGTTGGGTCTGTCCCGAGACCTCCCTGTCAGCGAGCCTTCGACGCTTCACGTGGCCTCAAAGTGCACCTAGCCTGGCACAGACGCCGTGGTGACGTCACCGTTTAATTGGTGGCGACTGGCGGCTGTTACGGTGTCGGTGCACGCGCGTGCGGGTCACAGGAACCGCGTTGCGCAATGGTCCGTGACGGACGCGGAACGACTACTGGTGACGACGGTAGCGGCGATGACGACGACGACGATGACGACGATGATGACGACAATGATGACGAGGACGACCACGATGATGACGATGATGAAGACGACAATGACGACGACGAGGACGACGATGACGACAGCTGCAGCGATGACGATGACGACGACGACAGAAGCAGCAGGAGGCGGAGGGGCGACTCTCGCGACAACGAGCGGTGCCGAGCGGATACAACCCAGCGATGAGGTTGTAACCTGCCAGACGTCTCAGCGAGTGAGCCCGTAGACGCCGGGGGTCCATCCCGTGACCTGAGAGTGGCTTCGAATTGTAACTCGCCTCGCACGAGCATCATGGTGACATCGCCCAGTATGTAGGGTTAAATGTTGGCTGCTGTTGAGGCGTCCTGGTCAAATGAACATTGGGGCAGCAGTTATCTCCCGTTTGACGGCCCTTTTGAACAGGCAAGCGGTTGAAATTCCATATTCTTATGACGTGGATGAACGAGTCTATCCGTAAGAAAATCACGGTAGAATTTTCACAAGGTGGTAGACGTCACTTTACTGACCCCCCGGAGAAGATGATGGCCTGCGTAAGACCTTGTCCTGGAACCTTTAAAGTTCACTCATCACCGAAGATTAGACTCTGAACGTCTCTCCACATGTAAGGGCAATATCTGTGTGCACATCAAGTGGGGGAGGAAAATACTTCCATTGAGTAGCCCTGCACGAGTGAAACGGCTCTTCTCTTGGATATTGGGAAGAGCCGACTCATTAGCTGCCTTTAATACTAAGATAAAGGGGCCGTCCATAAATGACGTCACGCACCTAGGGGGGGGGGGGTCAGACATTTATGACGATGTGTGACGAGGGGGGGGGGGTGAGAAATGTGACGTCACATCAAAATGCGCAACTTTAAATAAATATAGAATTGTTATAACACTAATTGTTATGACAACACTCCTACAACATCAGAGTGCAGCGCCACATTAAATACGCACTACAATGACAATAGTTTAAAGCGATTTGAAGCATGTTTTTTTTTGGGGGGGCAGAGCTTTGTGACGTCATATTTGAGGGGGGGGGGGTCTGACTTTCTGTGACCCCGTGTGACGAGGGGGGGGGGTCAAAACCGTCCAAAATCGCGTGACGTCATTTATGGACGGCCCCTATTTTCGATTATGTCTTAAGTTCAATAAAATGCTATTACTCGGCTATTCCCTTGTTTTGTTACTTTTTTTAATATACCGTAGGGTTTTTTTCCCACGATGTTAAGTTTGTACAATCTTACATTTATTAGTTTAGAGGAATTACTTTTGGTGGTCTTATACCTGTTGCATTGTCACCATTGTAAAGCATGTGTTCGGTTCGCGACACAGACATCGATCTGTAAACGTGTTTATGGAGGTTCTGCATTGCAAACTGTGCTGTCAATTGTGACATATGAATACAGATTGCAATGATGATGTTGATGATGGTGATGTTGATGATTATAATGCTGGAGTGATTATAATTTACGGTATAGTATAATAATGCAGTCATATACCATGAAGATCATGAATGGCGACGGTGTTAATGAGCATCATTACAATGATGTGGTGATGCTGACAGATGGTGGTGATGATGATGATGATGAGACTGGTTGTTTGTGATGATTGCAGTGGTGTTAATGACGATCATGATAACAATGATGCACTGTTAGTGTCTATAATGAGGGTTGCTGATCAAGATCTTGACGGTCTTGCGAGTGACAAGGAGGACGAAGGTAATGGTGGCAATTTGGGACTATGGTGGTTTTACATTCTTGGTGCTTTCGGTAAAGTCACGGAGCAGGGAAACAATAAAGAACCAAGAAAGCTTTAAATCAAAATTCACGCTGGTTTTGTTCGTGATGATCATGACGATGATGCTTGTGTTGCTAACGACGACTATGACGGCAATGAATACGACCCACGTGGTGGTTGGTGGTGGTGGTTAATGACAACGGATGGGGTCAATATAATCTGGTGATACTGCCACTGTGTACCAGGAAGCGTGTCACCCGTGTGTCATTTGCCGGGGGATAAGGTGAAGAGGTCCCCGGAGGGGGCACGCCGGAGCGGCCACGTGGCCGTGTTTGCGCTCCCGTGACGAGGCGGCGGAACCATAATGAAATACCAAACATTCGCAGGCCTCCTCCATTCGCATGGGAATAGTCGCCGAGACGGGGGCTGGCGGTGAAGGTAGAGGTAAAGCGCCATGGCTCTTTGCTGGCGCCGCCGCTGGGCGCAAGGGCCTCCGCTCGGTCGCGTCGCCAGCAAAAGCGACGAGTTGGGGGGGGGGGCTCCCTTGGCAATCACCGTGTGATGCGTTTACAACGGCGTTGTAAAGTAACACAATGTTATTTATAAACACAAATGCGGTTTTAATGATCAATGCTTCCGTTTAGCGCTCACGTTTTATTTATTTAATTTAAATTAGAGCGGTAACGTAATGTATTGCAAAGAGGTAACTACGGAGCGCCCCTACAGCGTTAAATGTTCGAGGCCGTGAGCGTCCCGATGTGATTCGGTAAGAAGAGCCGTGATATATAAATAGCCTCTAGGTGCGACCGTGCGAGACAAATCAAATGTTGGGGGCCCCGCCTGACCGATTGCCGCGCCACCCCCTGAGCTGCTAATGTCGTGAGGCCCCTGCCTCCCCTAGAGGGAGCCCGAGAGGGCCTCCCACACACCTCGAGATTGGGTCTCTCGAGGTGTGTGGGAGTGTCCACACTTTACCCCCACCACACCTGCCGATACTGCTGGGTGGACTGGGGAGGGGACGGGGAGGGGGTGGATTAAGAAATTAGCCCCCATGTGTTTCGACTGCCGCAGCAGGAGAACGAAACCGGCAGTCTCTGGAATTGGAGGTCGAGTGGCACAGATACTTTCACACGGCCGGCACAACCACGTCCAGCAACAGTTGACCCGAATGGCTTCTCATCGCGTGCCACGGTCTACCCAGCAGCCCCGGACAATACTGGGTGAGAAATGGAGCCCTGCTTCGGAGCCCACACGTGCCACGATTGTTTGTCCAAGGGGCCGTTCCTAAATGACGTCACGCGATTTTGGACGATTTTTTGACCCCCCCCCACCCCTCCTCGACACACAGCGTCACAAAAAGTCAGATCCCCCCTCAAATATGACGTCATAAAGCTCTGCCCCCCCCCCCAAAAAAAAACATGCTTCAAATCGCTTTAAACTTTTGTCATTGTAGTGCGTAGGTTTAATGTGCCGCTGCACTCTGATGTTGTAGGAGAAAATATTTATGAAAAAGTTTATTTAATTAAGTAGAACGTGTTGTCTATGATTATTTAAAGTTGCGCATTTTGATGTGACGTCACATTTCTCAAACCCCCCCCCTCTCGTCACACATAGGTGCGTGACGTCATTTATTGACGGCCCCCCTTCGCGGCCGAGCGGGTGACGTTTCGTCGTCACGTGTCCTGGGGGTGATGCTCAACGACCCGTGCAGACGGCACAGCAGCTTACTTGCTGTACTGCATCCAACTGCCATCGCTTCTGTAAAAAAAAATAAGTTCGTATCTCGGTGGACATTAACTGCTGAGCTTTAGAAAGAAAAAAAAAACCCATCGTTTAAAAAATATATATTTCTGAATGTTGTGTTTACCAGTCCTATACTTTTCACTCCTCTTCTATTGTTGGCTGTTGTAACGTTCTGATCCGCCCCTACCAGACATCTGCGACAAAAATAGCCGTGTCGCTCGTCGGATTCTTCCAGTATAAATACATCTTCTGATTCTGTAGTTACTGCAAGTGGGTGTCGCACACAAATGCACAACGAATATTTGCACACGTTGAGTGCCAATTAATCAAAGCAATCATCAACATCTTCTTTGGTTCTTTCGGTAAAGTCACGTAGAATGAGAATAAAATAATAAATTAATAAAATAAAATAACACAATAAAATTTATCACGACGTTTCGGCCACAACACAAGCGGCCTTCATCAGATGAAGGGACGAGACTGTCCTCCAGACAGGCCACTTGTGTTGTGGCCGAAACGTCGTGAGAATTTTATTGTGTTATTTTATTTTATTAGTTTATTATTTTATTCTAATTCTACGTGACTTTACCGAAAGAACCAAAGAAGATGAATCCTTGCAGTCACGAAAGCTTTAAATCGAAATCATCAACATATTCATCAATTATTTCAATGACTGATTGTCTGTGTACTCTCGCCTGTATGCGCTTAATGTGTCACACTGTTCGGTCACACATTTCATTTCTCTACATTTTAACATTATAAACATTTCAAAAGACACGGAGAAAAAAGGCCTCCGTAGCTGTCATGTGTCAGACTGATTGATCGATCTGACCAATTAGTCATCCGCAGCGCGTCTGACTTCCACAACAAACACCATCGTTTGTGTGTGTCTGCGTGTCTGTACGTCTCCGTGGGCGTGTGGCTGTGTGTGTGTGTGTGCGGGGAACGGTGGCGTAGCGGTTAGCGCGCTGCGCTGCGAACTCGGCCAACACCTAGCTGAGTACCTGGTGCGATCTCTCAACGTCGCCGCTGGAGAGACAAAGGCGGCCGGGCGTGGTGCTGGCCACCCCACCCCTTCGTGTGCCGTTCTGACCTTCATAGGTGCTCGCTAACAGCACTTTCCCCAACAGTCTGGTTAAGGCTACACGGAGTGTATTTCTCCTTGAATGTTCCCGTGTATGTACGCCTTTGTGTGTGTGTGTGTGCGATAGTGTAGCGGTTAGCGCGCTGCGCTATGAACCTGGCGACCCGGGTTCGATTCCCGCTCACGGCCAACACCAGTGACGATTATCTGAACCGGTCCCGGGCCTCTCCTAGATCGACTCAGCCTCAAATTAGTACCTGGTGCGGTGTGTAAACATTGCCACTGGGGAGACAAAGGCGGTGGGGCGTGGTGCTGGCCACCCACCCCCTCGTGTACCGTTCCGGCCTTCATAGGTGCTCGCTAACAGTACTTGCCCCGACAGTCTGCTAAGGCTATATGGGGGATCTTTCTCTTTGTATGTATTTATCAAAAGCGGCCGAGCGTCCGTCGTGTACTTCGCTCGGAAATATAACTTCACCCCAACAGCCGATATCGAATAATACATCATATCTTTACGTCCATGTAAAGAAGTGCGAATAAATACCACAATTATTTATGTGTGAGACGAGACTCATGGACGTAAATATGTTCTCTTGTATTCTTGGTTCGGTTAAGTCACGTAGAAGGGAAACAATAAAATAATAAAAATATTTAACAATAAAATTCTCACGACGTTTCGACTGCAACACAAGCAAAAATATATATTGCTGTGGTTTTCACACCTGATGATGATTGCTTGTGTTGCAGTCGAAACGTCGTGAGAATTTTATTGTTTTATATTTGTATTATTTTATTGTTTCCCTTCTACGTGGTGACTTTACCAAAAGAACCAAGAATATGAATCCCTGCAGTCACGAAAGCTTTAAATCAAAATGTTCTCTTGTGTGTGTGTTTTTTACGCTCGCGAAGTTTTCATCTCGTTTACAGAATGTACACATAATTAAAAAAACATCACAAACTCCACTCGGCTAATGTGTGTCAGAATCTGTCTCGATCTGATATGGGCATCAAGTATCTCACATGCAGGTCGCATCACACGAGTCTGCAGAATGAGCACTTATTCCAGACATTTACTAATGAGAAATAGAATAAATAAATAAATAACAATATAGATGTAATGCTTTAGCCCTGACATTTCTTATCGCGCTATTGCTGATGGAAGCGGTGAGCCCTGAGCCCCTTGTTGATATCGTTGGGTGCCGCGGTGGCGAGATGTCAACTACCTCGCTTGGTATACAGGAGGTCGTGAGTTTCTATCCCGACCCTGACGCCTGCTTTGTATTTGGAGTTTGCGGATTCTCGCCGTGGTCGCGTGGATTTTTCTCCTGGTCCTCCGGTTTTTCCCTCCACATTTAGAATCAACGCGCGTTTAGAGTATTTGGCCGTTTTTAATTTCCCACATGATGGGTCACTTCGTTGAGCTATCATTTGTGGACAGGTCGCTTCTTAAATAGAGCTACCTAGCTTTAGTAGGGCTTAGCTGGTAAAAGTAAGAAAAAGCAACGTTTAGTTTTCAATTTTTCCTACTCTTCCATGCCGTCCAGGCAGCTTGGGAGAGGTGGGATTATCCACACTTTCTCCCGCCACGTGCGATTTGTCTGCCGCACAACCGTGGGGTGCCCATTTGTGCTGCTGGGTTGACAGGAGGTTGGAGCGATTCAACAGGCTTGCACCGTTGTTTCAACTGCCGCGCCCGGAGATCGAACCCGATGACCTCTGGATTGCACGGCCAGCACGCTAACTCATTAAACCGCGACAGCATTTTTTTTTTATTTTTTTATTTTTTAACAAAGACTTAAATGCACGGCAATGCCGCCGGCTTGCGTCGGGGATGCGTTCGTGAGAGTTGCTACGACGAATGTCGCAACGACGTAACCCCGAGGCGATTTACGGGGTGAGTAGCGGGCGGTGGAGGCGAAGGCTGAAGGGCGACGGATAACTAGAGAGGGCGGACGATAATGCAGTCAGCGACGTAAGTGTGGGGTCAAGGCGACGCAAATTCGGGTCGTGGTATTCATCGAGTGACCGCGTATTTGCGAAACGACGTAAAAGGGGGAGACGCAAATCGAGGTGTTACTTTACACCCTTAACACATACTTTGCGTGCAGCGCTATAGGCTTGAGGCAGACGTGGATGAAACTAATGCCGATTCATCATGAGCATCATCATGAGCCATTGTCTATCCACTGCTGGATGAATGCCTCCCTGCAAATTAGTGACCAGGAAAGAACTCACAACGAACCTCAAGGCCACATATTTTTTGTTGTTATGAAAAAAATTCAAATATATATTTAGTTACCACTCACTCCCGAGATGCCCTGCAAGCACCACACTCCACTCCTCGAGATTTGGCAATGCCAACATCAGAAGCGGTGGCATGTGCAGGGTATTGGAAAGACGCCAAATAGGCTGGACAGGAGACGCAACAATGAGGCCTATTTTCGAGTTGTCTGGCTTGGTGTGTGTGGCAGGGCACCGGCGTGCCCGAAAGCAGAAAGCAAAGAACGGACCACGCGTCTGAGAGGGGGGTAACAGTCAGAGCCGGCTTGTCCATCGTCACACCTCGCCAGCATCCAGGCCCCAAACTATTCAACGACTTGTTTTGTAGTATTTTACCAGGTAAGGCCCACTGAAGCTCTATAGCTCTTTTTCAAAAGCGACTTGGCTACAATTGATAAGCTCAACGCGAAGTGGTGTGTCACCATGTGGACATTTGTAGCAGCCAAATACTCTAAACGCACGTTTATTCTAAATGTGGGTGGGTGGGGGGGGGAGGATTCGGAGGACCCGGAGAAGAATCTACGCGCACACGTGGAGAGAGAGAGAGACACTAAAAACTCCAAATATACAGCAGGCAGTCAGGGTCGGGATCGAACCCACGACTTCCTGCATCGTTAACATTTCGCCACCCGGCAAGCCTGAGCGGCCACCCAGAATCAGGTACAAAAGCGAGTCTCAGCTCTATTCAGCTTTCTACAATCCGCCGGGATTGGGTGCATTCACTGTGATTTGGTTGATAGGCGTGGGGCACTTTAGATCCCGGACGAATAAATGACGTTCTTGCATGCATCGCACGATTTCTTATTACTACGACGACCACTGCGCTCTAGAAGATAGCCGTTGTCTCAATGGACTCATCGCCGCTCGGGGAACTTCGGTGAATGACTGGTTGAGTGACTCACTGGCTGGCCGGATGAATGCAGATTGACAGATTTATACTCGTCGTGGGTTATGTAATTGACTGCGAAGCTGGGTCTTGTGTCATGCCGTACTCGAGATGCATGGCCAAGAAAGGCTCCGTGAATGGTAGCAGACGCACGACAGCTGACAGCGGGAGGACTAAGCACCACGATAAATGAGGATAGGCTGTCATGTTTACTGAGCCAGCCACCCATGAGAATGACAACATTGCACAAACAACATCAATGCAACCTGATCAACCATATGCACCAAGACGCAGCAACCCAGGCTTTACCCAATATTCCACCAGCTCTCCACTCACCCCGCCACGTCTTTCCACGTTATCAAATTGACTCCCGGTGTTAAGCTGTTCAAACAACAGGTAGATAACTATTCCCAAGGAATCATGCCTGCAGTAACCACACGTACTTGTGGTGAACACGCAAACAAGCATGCTCTGATAATATATGCATTGCAGAAAGGGTAAAACCTATTTTTCTTTTTCATACTTTGATTCTGGCACAAAAAAGTCCCATGACACAATGGACTTCCATTTTAATTAAGTCGTTCCACGCAGCACGCGCCCAATGATTGTTAAACATGTCCCACGTGACGCGATCAGCAAATGAACGCTGCGTGTGTGACAGGTAGACACGGAACACGTGGACACAGAGGTACACATGGAACACGTGGACACACAAGTACATACGGAATACGTGGACACACAGGTACACACGGAACACGGGGACACTCGGAACACGTGGACACACACACAATGAGATCGAAATCTGAATATGAATCGACTATTAACGCAGAGTCAGCTGCTTAGCGCTTCACGTGGGACGTGTTTAACAATCATCAGGCGCATGCAGCGTGGAAGGACGTAACTTGTACTTATGGATACACCAAGAATGTGCCGATCTGTGGATCGCGTGTGGTGGGGCAAAGTGTGGGTACTATCACATCTCTCAACACGCCTTGTCAGGGTGAAAAGGTAGACCAATTTCCCTTTAGAGCTCCTTCAAATGGAGATGTTTTTTTCCACCAGCAGTGGCGTGAGCAAAACATTTGTATTTTTTTTTTATTTCCGTTATTTTTTATTATTCACGTGGTCCAGAGCCCAGGGCAGCTTATTCCATTTTTTTAGTAAATGTTATTAAAACAAAAATGATTCCTCACGCTATTGAGGTTTGACTTATGCGTGAATGTGCTTGCGGTGGCGCATGTGTAATGGCGACTCGACGCACTTCTCTTGAGATGGCACTTTATTGAAGACACGTTCACTTGACACCAGGCGGAGACCTCCACTGCAACAGCACCGAGTCTCCCGCGCATCTCCCCCATTTATACCGACACGAGGCCACGCCCCCCTTCTCGACCCTTCTCGCTGACTCTGGACGCTCGCTCCACCGGCAGACTCCACCGTCCTCTTCCCTCACTTGACCACGCCCCCCTTCTCGATCATTCCCGTAGCCACCAGTCCCTTCATGATCGAGGTTGACTCCCCTGTCATTACCTCCCATGACAACTAGTGCATTTGCACTGTCGGCTGACTCCCCTGTCATTGCCTCCCCGTGACAACTAGTGCATTCGCACTGTCGGCTGACTCCCCTGTCATTACCTCCCGTGGCCACTAGTCCACTCACACCGCATGCAGGCTCTACTGTTATTACACAAACTCAAGAGCTACGGGGCCATCCATTTAGTAGGTACGCAAAAAAATCTGTCAAAACTTGACCCCTCCTCCCTGTACGCACGCGTACTTTGAACCCCCCCCCCCCCCCCACCTGCGTACGTACGCTTGACGCACCCCCACTTCCCCAAATCCTATAGAACGATCGATATTTTAATCCACGCAGAAGCGATCAACGATTAATTATATTAACGTGTTCAAGCAAACAGATAGTCCACCGCCGGACTCTCTAACTCATTTTAAGGCCAATGTAGACAAATTATTATCGAGGCTTCACCCCCCGTTTCCTATGTGTACGTACATTGTTAGTAGACCCCCATACGCAAGCATACATATACCACATGGATGGCCCCTACGGCGAATCGGGGCGACTGACCCGGGCCCCGCGTTTTAGGGGGGGGGGGTGCCCGCAACCCCCATCGACGTCCCTGCATGCAGTGCTTGGTGTTACACTCGCGAGTTCGAGAGATGATCACCGCGTGTCATCAGCGATCGTGAAGTGGACGTCGTTGTGTTGAACTCTTGATAAAGGCAGAGTGGGCTTCGGGCAGGGCCCGGTCACTCGAAGGGATTGGTGGCCTTGTGGTCGAGACTGACGACGGAGCGGCGGCCTAAGGAGGCTAAACAGGGACGGGAGTGCGTCCACCACAGAGATGGAGGAGTGCGAAAAAATGTATAGATGCCCGTTGAACTTCTTTCGCACCGTACGTAGCCTACCGTGCTAATAGGATCGCTCTCGTGCTCAGTAGCGCACGGTGGGTTGCTACATCGAAAGATCAGGAGAGAGGTGGCGACAGCTTGGCGAATCCACCTTCATCCAGCAGTGGATAGGCCACGGCTGCTGCTGATGCGTTTACGTCGCGAGCTTTTGAAGCGTGTTTTCACAGATAAGCGCTTCGTTTGAAGTTTAAAGCGATCAGAGGGCTGCTTTTAAGTAAAGTGGTTTCTCCGTTAAAAATGTTGTTCGGCTCCTTGACACGAACGAAAGCCCTACGGGCGCAGGGTGCGTGGAACGGTGCACGGCGGACAGCGGAAATGCGCCCGCGATCGTCCGCTGGCGGCTTCATCTCCGGCGTGCCTGCCGCTCTCTCCCCTACCAGCCCCCTCCTTGGACTGCCACTCCGTCGCCAGTCTCAACCACCGGCCATGCATTCATCCCTCCAATCGCTCCCAACGACCGCCCACCGCCCCTACCCCCCCCCAACCACCACCAGCTGCCTGCACAAGACACGAGGTTGGAGAGGCGCGCAGTCCCCGAAAATTGGTGGAGCAAGGGGGGCTCGTCAACCCAAAAAAGTAAAAAGGAGAGAGGCATTTTATTGTTCGAAGTCGGTAAACGACAACGACAATCAATAATAGAGGGATTTGTTTTGTTTTGTTTAGATCGCGTAAATATAAATGGGTCGTTTAACCCGTCGCTATCACCCGACATAGCCAATTATTGAGGGTGATCACGTAAACAAAACGTGGCAAATCGTTACTGGTACAGCACGCCGGTGTTTTGGAGAGTAAAACCACAAAAACACTCAAACTAAACTACTTTTTCACTGACCAGGTAAAGCCCACTGAGCAACATTGCTCTTTTCCAGCAGCGCAATGGACTCAAATGAAGCGGTGGCTTTTCATGTGGAAATGTATAGCGGCCAAATACTCTAAACGCACGTTGATTCTACATGTGGAGGGGGGGGGGAACCTCCGAAGAATCCGGAGAAAAATCCACGCGACCGCGGGGAGCGAGAGAGAGACACCTCAAATTCCAAAATATACGGTCAGGGTCGGGATCTGAATCGAACCCCCGACCTCCTGCGTACCGGGCGAGGGAGACAACATCTCTCCATCGCGACAACTAACCGCGGATCACCCTCCCGTTATCGTGGACTCCCAGGAGCGGTTGAAGCAACTCTGCCGATTGCTTCAACTGCCGGCGACGTCTGGATCGCAGGGCCCAGTGTGGTGACCACTTTGACCACGGAAAGCATCGCGCACGATGGCCAAAAATAAGTCGCTTCAACCCCGCCCGCTGCCGCTGCTGGGTATCGCTAAAAAAAATGTTACGGCAATTTTTGTAAGTAGCGCAAGTTTGTAAAAGTGATGCATTGTTCATTTTATTTAAAGCACTTAGTAGCTCACCCCCCTCCCACCACACCGCGCTACGAACATCCGTCGCGTCTCGTAATTTCTGCAGACATTTCATTTCTCAGAGTTTACTGGAGCAAGACGCGAACGCGTTCAGATTTCACCACCCTTGTTAATGTTATTAAAAAATGTTCGTATATTAAAATCAAGTATAAGTGTCTCTCTTTCCCCTCTCTCTCTCTCTCTCGTCTCTCCCTCTTGAGATCTTTCCACTCTCTCTCTCCTTTGTCACTCTCAGCTCACGCACTCTGTCTTTTCTCTCCCTCCTTCTCTCCTCTCCTTTTTTACGATCAGAGGAAACAAGAAGATGCTCGGTGTAGTCGGCACTTTGCTTCGTTCATCATTTCGGTTTTTTTAATGCTTTGCTTTATGTGCACCCCCCCCCCCCCCCCACGTTCCTCTCCCTCCCTCTCTCTATCATCTCGATCCCTCTCTCCACCTCCCTCTCTCTCTCTGCTCAGCAGAAGGGAAGCTCATCCCAGATGTGCGGTGGTTTGCGCTGGTGTTTAAAATTCCACATTCCTATGACGGGGGACAGTCTTGTTTTTTTCCGCGGAACAATGCCACGCTGACTAGAGGCAACGTGGTACTCATGTTATCGGACCCAAGAGAGATGATGATCGGCTGCATCGCCCACATCAAACTGAGGAGCTCAACTGGTAACTTGCTGATGATGCTTATTTTCAGCACGACAAAAAAAAAACGTTGATCGTAAAACACCCAGCGATGGCACGCGACAGGGTTGTAGTCAGCCTCAGAAACAATCAGCGTAGATCGATCGACGAATCGGTGAGTCCCAAATAATGATGATGAGTGTGAACACAACGCCACACGTGGCCTCGTGACCATCCTTTAAATAAATAAATTCACGTATTTTCATTATTTACTTATATTAATTTCAAATTGTTTTGCATCTTATGAAGAAATGCGGCCTAGAGAGAACACAGAACTCGGGCAGAGGTGTCATGCACAAGGCACGATGTGGTATTGCGGTTTTGTGTCTTTTGATTCCAAAACACTGTGAAAAATTTGAACGAAATTGGATCGACGTTTCTTGTATGTGAAAGGGTTTAACACGAATATATAGTAAAAAACATAAATCTTAAATAAAAACATGAATCATCGTTGTACCCTGTAAGACACTTAATGTAACAGCGAATGTGATTTTCAAACCACATCATCGTTCTGATCAAAATATATAATCATCACTGACCATGACGCATTTTACTAGAATGCAATTACACTAATCATCATCATTATTATTATGATATGTCAGAAACGAGGTGGAGCGGTGGCTCAGTGGTTAGTAACGTGCATGCGCTATAAACCTGGTGCCCTGGGTTCTGTTCCTGGCCAGGGCTAACATCAGTGGCGAGTGAATACCTGAACCTTTCATCCCTTCACTCATGGCTGTAAATTATATTTTTATATCATGATCGTCACTATCATCATCATAAATCAAGACACCAATGCTGAGATTGAATGCAATTGGCATTTCCCATCGTTATCTACTGACTGTAATACATCGCGTGTCTTTCAAATGTTTACCCAGGCATATTGCAAATCACGTTACTTAAGTACACTTCAAAAATACACATCCTGTATGTGGGATACGCATTACCAAGGCAATAAATTCGAATACACCAACCATTGACTTTACTTTGATTTCTTAAATAGCACTTTAATTATCATCATCATTAGCATCAATCAAGAAACGCACACCACCAGAGTCAACCTTCCAAACAATTACCTTACTGTTTGGAAGGCTGGCTACGTTCTTCCGGCGAATATTCTGCCACCAAATATCCGCAGAGACGAGCAAACTGCTCCGTTGATCCGCTCCGTAAATCGAGGCGGAATTAAAAAAAAAACACATTGTATTTTTTTTTTACACTAAACTCTTTCTCCTGAAGCCCTCTCGTCGTGGCCAGCATCCCTCGGACATGGCATTGAGCTCCTGGACCACGTGGCTGCAGCCATCACGGACAGTGATTGAAGTGGCGCGTAATAACTATTGACCGCGCACGTTCCGCACTCCTCCGTTGGACCACATTACGCCACTCAACCCGATAATTAGGCGCATATCAGCAGCTACGCACACCTCTAATTCACTCGGGCGAGTGACGCGGCTCAGCGGGAGCGCGTTCGCCGCTTGTCGTGAGCAGAGGTACGCGTTTCGGTTCCGACAGGCAGCCCTGGTTAATACTCAGGGTTTATTAACCTAAAAAAAACGCGTCGTCTGCTTTACGGTGGACGTTAAAGATCCACTGACGTCATTCGTGCCGACGACGCGGTCCAATTTTTTCGTACAAAAAAAATGTACCCTCTAAAATACTCAATTGGGATCATACGCAGCAAAATCGCAACCCGCTGCAAAACGACTGCAGACTGAGAACCGATTCGCCTCCGCGATAGCATTGCGCCATAAGAACGGGGGGGGGGGACACCAAATGTGTGAAATTCACTGAGACGACCAATTCGCATTGCGTTCTAGAAGGGGCTCGCGAGCTGAAATCTGGCGCACACATCGCCGACTGTGTACGCTTGTAACGAGACACCAGCAGTTTACGAATCAGAGCCCCCGAAGTGAAATGCGATGCGGAGGGACGGCTTAACTCGGAGCAGCGTTCCACTCGCGTTCTATGCATCCCTTTAAGTCTCGTGCTATGGAGCTGTTCATAAATGACGTCACGCACCTGGGGGGGGGGGTCAGACATTTGTGACGATGTGTGACGAGTGGGGGGGGGGGTTGAGAAATGTGACGTCACATCAAAATGCGCAACTTTTAATAAATATAAACAACACGTTCTACTTAATTAAATAGATTTTTTAAAATAAATGTTTTCTCCGACAACATCAGAGTGCAGCGCCACATCAAATACGCACTACAATGACAATAGTTTAAAGCGATTTGAAGCATTTTTTTGGGGGGGAGGGGACAGAGCTTTGTGACGTCATATTTGAGGGGGGGGGGGTCTGACTTTTTGTGACGCCGTGTGACGAGGGGGAGGGGGTAAAAAATCGTCCAAAATCGCGTGACGTCATATATGGACGGCCCCTATGAACACGATCTCCATTACCAGTGATGGCGAGTAATTCACCTCCGCAAACAGACATTGCATCCCACACGGCACACGAGGGGTTGGGTGGCCAGCAACCACGCTCGGCCGCCTTTGTCTCCCAAGTGGCGATGTTTACACACCGCACCAGCTACTCATTTGAGGCTGAGTCGACCTAGGGGAGGCTCAGGACCGGGTCCGGTATTCGTCACCGACGTTGGCCGTGAGCGGGCATCGAACGCCGGTCGCCGTGTTCGTAGCGCAGCGCGCTAGCCATTGTCCCACCGCTCACACACACACACACACACGCGCGCGTTCTCTCACACACGCAAAATCGACGTCAACTAAAAAAAAGCATCAATCACGCAAAAAATTAAATATGGCCTCGCGCGGCTGAGTGTGTGTTTTGTGTAAGAGAGGACATCATCTTTCCCGTAGTTTAATCAGCCTAATGCATGCGTCTCTCTTCCCCCATGCATCACCACCACCACCGCCACCGCCGGCACGCGCTCCCCGCGTTGGCTGCCGCCGCGTGCTACGATTGACGTCTCGAACTCCTTCCGAACGCCGCGCCTTCATCATCACAACCACGAGTCGTGCTCAATCCACTGCTGGATGGATGAAAAGTCTTTTATGACCCCGCGACGATCACAACAATCCGATCGGCGATCGGCTCGGTTCGCGGTTTGTCACACGCGGTTTTTTTTTTCTTCCCACGAGTGTGGATCGGCTGCACACATTGACACGCACATCATAGGTGTACCATATTATAATGGTATTAGATGGTGATGATGATGCTGCTGCTGCTGCTGTCACAGTGTGGATCCACATTCATGACATATTTCAAACGACAGCACAGAGAGCGGACGGCGGTGGTCCACGGAAGGTAGCGTGTATCGGAGTTTTGACAAAAAATTAGATAGGTCATTATCAACAATCATCATCATCGGATGGGATCAATTCACTGCTGAATGGACGAAAAGCTCTTCAAGAATCCGCCGCGACAAGTTTGTCACGATCCCTGCACAGGAGCGCGATTTCATCGCTCCATCGCATCGCTCCATCTCATCGCTCCAGCATCTCATCGATGAAGAGGAGAACGCTCGAAAGCGTCGTTCCATCCCGTGGCTGCCACTGTTATTATTATTGACCATCAGCCATCAGCTCCATCAATAGCCATGATGTGCCCTGGTCCGACCATTGCCCCCCACTTAATATTATTAACGCTTTGAATTATGCCATTAACCTGCGTACGTTCTCTGATACGCGTGTTCCTCTCTCTCTCTGACTCTCTCAGTGGAATTCCCAGGCGTGCAGCAACCCACGCGTCTTGCCACGCACACTTCAGCGTGTGTTGCTCTACATTTGTAGTTATTGGCCCATTCAAAATGAAGACTGATATCTCAGTGTGTGTGAGTGTGTGTGCAGTCATCTCAGTCAGTCGACCCATGGCATTTGGGTCTGTCCCGTAACCTCCCGCCAGCGGCAGTTCGACACTTCCCGTGGCCTTAACGTGCACATAGCCTGGCACAAGCGCCGTGGTGACGTCACCGCCACTTAGTGGCGAATGGCGATTGCTGTTGTTGTTTGCACGTGTTCCACGTGACTTACACAGCGTCAATTGCTGACGTGTTTAACAATCATTGGGCGGGCGCAGCGTGGAATGAGTGAATTGGATGGGGAGGAGTAAATTTGTAAACGTGGAAAAAAATGTGGCGTGATGGTGGGGGCGGGGGAGGACACGAGTTGGAAAAACCCTGCAGGAGTGATTATGGGGCACCGCGGTGTCGAGATGTCATCACCCTCGCCTGGTACGCAGGAGGTCGTGCGTTCGGTCCCGGCCCTGACGCCTGCTGCTGTATATTTGGAGTTTGCATGTTCTCGCCGCGGGCGCCTGGATTTTTCCCCCGGGGTTTTCCTCCACAAATAGAATCGGAGATCGGTGGAGGGAATATTTTTTTCGAAAACGCTAATATTACCCTGAATATTATATTCGTATTTTACCAGGTAAGGCCTTATAGCTCTTTTTCAAAAGCGACCTGGACACAAATGATAGCTCAACGAAGTGGCTTATCATTTGGATATTTATAGCAGCAGCCAAATACTCTAAACGCAAGTTTATAAATGCGGAGCGGGAGAAAAATCCACGCGACCACCGTCAGGGTCTGGATCGAACCCACGACCTCCTGTATACTTGGCGAGGGAGTTAACATCTCGCCAGAATAATCGCCTCATTGTGGATCCCGCCGCCACGCAGCCATCAAAAAGCGCACTGCTCCATCAGCATCGGGACTGGCCGGGGTCTGTGCAATCAGTCGCCTTCTCCGCAAACGGTAAATAAAAGAATCAACAAATCAGCCAAACAATCAGGACGCTCACTGCTCCGCAAGCAGCAGGCTCCCTTACATCCCATCCGCACTGGGCAGGGCAGGGTGGGGGCGGGGTTGTCCAAACCATTCATCACCTTTCGGAGGTCGATAAAATAGGTACGACTGAGAATAGGTTTTCCCCATTTTTCTGGCAACAAACAGGTGTTTAGATGTTAAAACACCAAAATGAAACCTTTTACAAGGAATCATGTCTGCATTAACCACAATACTTGTGTTCAGAATGCAAAAAAAAACACATACTCTGACAATATGATGCATTGTCTTTTAAACGGATTGGTCCACACCAGAGACAGCTTTCTTTGGAGCCTCGTCTCAAAAGGTGTTAGACCAGAGGACACCAAAAGGCGACTAAAGAAAGTTGTCTCTAATGTGGACCAATCAGTTTCAAAGACAATGCATTTATTATCAGAGTATGTTTTTTTTTGCATTCTGACCACAAGCATTGTGGTTAATGCAGACATGATTCCTTGTAAAAGGTTTCAGTTTGGTGTTTTAACATCTCAACACCTGTTTTGGCAAAGGAGGCCCCGTGATGGGTACGACTTGATACAATTCTCACCACCCCCAAAGAAAAAAACGAAGCTACTTGAAGCGAACTTCAGCAGCATGCCACTCGAAGGGGGCGAATGAATCGACGTGATTTTTTTCTTCTCTCCCGGATTGCGGAAACCACCGCTCGTCACGCTGCGCGCCGCCGTCCCCCGATTCGTTGAAACGCGTTTCGTGGTCCCGCTTTTCGGAGCCCCCGAATCAACCCGGTTCGGTATTGATCGCGAAAGCTTTAGGTGTTAAACACTTTGGGCAAGTTCACGGTTTGAGCGGCAACTCCCACGAACGTCAGGGCCACCATCAGCCGCGGTCGAGATGACGGCCGCACGTGCCCGGTGGGAGATAAGCGATGAGTCGTGTGCCTTGCCGTGATTTAGCCGTCCCGTTCCGAGGACCCACGTCTTAAACGGAGGCGCCCTTTGCATGTTTCATACCTGGCGGTTGGTTCAATCAAGCCTGACCCCGCTGATGAGACCAGTGCTTGTCGAAACGCGCTTCAGAGTTTCGGGTGGGTGGGTGGGTGTGTGTGTGGGTGGGGAGGGGGCTGAGTGAATCGACGCTGGCGCAATTATTCACTCGCAGAAGGCAGGTGGGAGGCCGCTGGGTTGTGTGACGAATGCTCTTCGGTGTACACGTGGAGGGACGGATACAGGCAGGGCCGTCCATAGCGGGGTGCGGGGCACAGGGGGAAATCCAACTGCGTGGGACTCCCGACGCCTTCAAACTAAACCAGAAGTTTTACATCTGACACCGCCACCTCGAAGCGCGCCCCCCCCCCGCGGGGCCCGGGGCGGTCGCCCCGAGTCGCCGTGCCCCCTAGTGACGGCTCTGCTCTGGACACACGAAGGAGGCGTACTACTATCGTCTTGCATTGTCTCATTGTGCAACGCCTTTCGGTCGACCGCCCGTTAAGCTCCGGCTTACTGCACCTTTGATTGCCGCTGTTGGAATTCGACAGTTATAATTATAATAATAATCGTCGTGATGATGATGATTAGGATGCCCTTCGTTTCCACGGGAAAGTCTCGCACCGAGGCTCCAGGCTCGTTCTAAGAAAGAGGGGGGGGGGGCTTGCTGCATCTGCGATGTTTGACCAAGGGCGTTCATGCCACCCGTGTATGTGATGAATGATCGTCGTCGTTAAACTTCTCGCGTAGACGCGCGCCCCCCCCCGCCCCCTTTTGTCAATCCACTGCTGGATGAGGGCCTCCCGACGCCGCTGCTGGATGCGTCGTTCGCACCGCGTTTTCCTCTTTTTGCTTCCCACCGCACCACCGCAGTGGAGGAAGACGGAGAAACCCCGGGTGGAAGATACGGGAGAAGATGGGAAACAGAAAGCACCACGTGTAAAACAAAGAGGAGACGTCGTCAGGGCCAAAGTTCACGAACTTAATTCCACTTCGCTGCCCTGCCCACTCTTGGCCGCCACCTCTCAACTCATGGCCGTGGGGGGTGGGGGATGGGGGGGGTTGGGGATTTTCATTTAAAAAAATATCGGTGTGAGCCACCAACCCCTTGCCTTCAAAAGAGTCCCGAAACGCACCCGTGCGCCACTTACAAAGTGGCCAGTTAATTTATTATTTATCTCGGCGTTATTTATTTATTTGTCCGTTGAAGGATGGGGGCGGGGTCCTAAGACCCCCCCCTACCACCCCCCCCCCCCCCCGAATGTTCCACGTCAATCAACCCCCACCTCTCATCTCCCTCTCTCTCTGTGGGGCTGGCAGAGGGGGAGAGGAGGATGGGGAGAGGGTGGAGAGAGGATGCAGGGGGTGGAGGTGTTGGTGGGGAGGGGGACCTGACGTGTATTTAAGAACTCGCGACTCCACGGCCACTCGATGTTCATCTGCCCGGCGTCAGGAGCGAGCGAGTGAGCGAGCGAGCGACAGACACAGTGGAGGAGAGAGAGCGCCTACAGAGACAGAGAGCGCGAGAGAGAACGGAAGCGAGGGAAAGCGACACAGAGAGTTGCGGCTGAAGATTTAGTGTGAGAAGTGACGAATTAGATATACTCGATACAGACCCACGTGCACACAAACGGTGAGTGTACGCTTTGGATGCACGCACACACACACACGCGTGCACTTAAGGCGCAAAAACACCCACAATTGTGCGCATGTACATATTGATATGAAAAGTTATGTAATGTTACCTCCTTCATGTATATGTCATGTCATTATCGTCGTCGTCATCATCATGATGTGTAATTGCTATTATTATCAAGCATCGTTTGTGTTTTGTAACGTGTTGTTGCCAGATTAGACGTGACGCCGACACGTCCTAAACACGTGGTCACTGACATCCGTGATGCGTAACACGGGGGTGAGGGGGGGTTCCCCCTCTTATGATTATTTTCAGTAAATTAATCGCAAAATTTAATTTTAAATGACAAACGCGTTAAATGTAATCACTCCCGTGGCATGATTTAACACAACAACAATAACAACAACAACAACAAAAAGGCAATTACAAAATCTGCATGTATAAATTAACGAGAATGATCACCACGATGTACAGCGCCCTTTGTCAATCCACTGGCGTTCGGGGGGTTCATCCCCGCGGGCTGGCCGCGGGTCGTAAGGGGAGCCGTTTCACCATACTTCACTACGATGGTCGCTGTGGATTGACGAACGGATAGGAGACACCTTGGAGCATAGCGCACAGTAAGACGCAACTGCGCACGTTGCTGTACTGCCCTGTGCTGCATCGAAAACATAGCCCCCCCCCCCCCCCCCCGCCGCGGAATGCTGTAACAACCAGGGTTCGTGCGCGTGCGTGCTGGGCGCTCATCCGTCCTAGCGTTTGCCAGGCTTAGTCCTGACTAGCTTCCGAGATTTTATGAGAATCCTGAAATATTCCAGGGCGAATATGCCGTCGATGCTCAATGCGCGTCAAGTTGAATAGCGTAAAGAGCATGGAGGGGAGACACAAGAGCCCTGAGTGGCCGTGATGGAGCCGAGGTTATTTATCTGCAGTTGGTCCCACACCATCATCATCAACATCACCATCAATAATCACCACCAACATCATCACCATCAGCATCACCAGCATCACGACCATCATCATCATAATCACGATCATTCTTATCATCAGCAGCATCCTCATCATCACCACCATCATCATCATCACCACCACCACCACCAATATCACCACCATCATCATCATCATCGATGTCCCAAGACTCTAGTCCTCCACCACCCGGAGTTCACGTCTCACGTCGCTCCATCGCCTGCACGAGCCAATCGAGGCGTCACGCCCGTGAGTGAGCCACGTGGAAGGCACTGGGAGCCACGGCTGACGAGCGTGGAGTTTCCCTCCACATTTCAATGGATTATTTAAAATATATATACACTTTGATCTTCAGATTTCACTGCAGTTTGTTTTTGATGTTTTCGTTTGCCGACGTGCGGAGGCTACTCATCATGGGTATGCGTATTTAGAGATAATAATGTGCGCTCTCCACTCAGAGTCCAGGCACCCGAGTTCGAACATCAATGGCGATAGCTAAATCGGTCCTGCGCCCCCCCCCCGACCCCCCCAAAATGGGAACTCGAACCCTAAATGAGCGCCCCGGTTGCGGTGTGAAAAACATCGGCACTGAGGAGACAAAGGCGGCCTGGCGAGGTCCTGGCCACACGATCCGCCCGCGTGCCGCGCCAGTCTTACTCGGGGCTTGCGCACAGAATTCGGCCGCAACGAGACGTGACAACTATGGAGGGACATTAGTCGTTGTATAAACATAACGAGAATCTTTATTTATACTGAAGGAATCCGATGTAAAGATCTCTTTCACAGGTGTTCAGTAGTTTCACAGATGCCCATACACACGCTAACATATGCGTATGTATGCAAGGGTGTGTATCCGTGTAACTGCGTTTGAACGTATATGGTCCACATTTGTTTCTTTGGCTACACCACGTCGTCGTTTTGTGTAATTTGTTGTGTCATTAACCCTCCACCACCGGATGACAGCTCGCCACGTTGGCGAGATGTTAACTCTCTCGCCTGATATACAGGAGGTCGTGGCTTCGATCCCGACCTTGAAGCCTGTATATTTGGAGTTTGCGTGTCTCTATCCCCATGACCGCGTGGATTTTTCCTCCGGGTCCTTCGATTTTCCCTTCCAAATTCAGAATCAACGTTGCGTTTAGATGATTTGGCTGCTGTACATTTCGACGTTATGATAAGCCATTTCGTTGAGCTATCATTTGTGGCCATGTGGCTTGTGCAGAAAAAAATAGCTATAGAGCTCAGTGGGCCTTACCTGGTAAAATAATAAAACACAATGTTTATAGTTTTAGTTTGCATAGTTTATGTATTTGCTCGTTTGTATTTACGCACGTGGGCAGGACCCGGCCCGATCATGAAGCTCGGGACGCTCCTCCTCTTCGCCGTGGCGGTGCTGCTCCCTCCTCGCTCGGCTATTTCCGTCATCAAGCAGCAGCAGCAGGACCAGCAGCAGCAGCGAGAGCACCATCGTCAGCAAGAGCAGCAGCAGCAGGGTCTGCCCTCTCCGTGGTCCCGAGCATCGCTGCACCCGCGTGCGGTGCAGCGACCTCCTCCTCTGTTAGAAACGCACGGAAGTGCCGTGCCCTGGGACAGCTTCTCGGCATCCGCGCGCCTCCTCCCCTCTCTCTGGCGAGTCGGCGACGCGGGCGGCGACTACGCCGAGGACGGTGGCGATTACGGAGGGCAGGGGAAGGAGGCGGAGGATGGGGGTATCGAAGAGGTGGGGGAAGAGGAGGAGGAGCGGCGGCTGCTGGAGAAACGCGGGGAGGTCCCCACGTCGCTGGACCTCACCTTCCACCTGATGCGGGAACTGCTGGACGCGGCGCGCGCCGAGAAGATGGTGATCCAGGCGCACAGCAACAGGAAGATCATGGACTCTGCGGGGAAGTGAATGATGATTTTGATGATGGTGGTGACACGTTGGGTGTCTAGGTGCGTGGGTGTCTATACGTGAGTGTCTTTGTGCAAGGGATACTTTTTTGGCCAACTAATGCCCGATTGTAGGCTTGTGCCGCGTACAACATATAATTATCAATAACACAGGGGACAGCTGCCACTAGGGGTCCCCTTGGCTTGGCTGCAGTCGGGAATTGGAATGCTTGAGATGGGACTGGCGCTTTGTGGTATGTTTGTGTGGGAGAGTGCGGTGGGTGCGTGTAGGTGTGTCTGTAGGAGTGTCTGTAGGAGTGTGTGCGTATGTAGGAGTGTGTATGTAGGAGTGTGCATGTAGGAGTGTGTCTGTAGGAGTGTCTGTAGGAGTGTGTATGTAGGAGTGTGTCTGTAGGAGTGTGTCTGTAGGAGTGTGTATGTAGGAGTGTGTCTGTAGGAGTGTGTGCGTATGCAGGAGTGTGTATGTAGGAGTGTGTATGTCGGAGTGTGTCTGTCGGAGTGTGTCTGTAGGAGTGTCTGTAGGAGTGTGTATGTAGGAGTGTGTCTGTAGGAGTGTGTATGTAGGAGTGTGTCTGTAGGAGTGTGTCTGCGTGTGCGTATGTAGGAGTGTGTATGTAGGAGTGTGTATGTAGGAGTGTGTATGTAGGAGTGTGTCTGTAGGAGTGTCTGTAGGAGTGTGTATGTAGGAGTGTGTCTGCAGGAGTGTGTCTGTAGGAGTGTGCATGTAGGAGTGTGTCTGTAGGAGTGTATATGTAGGAGTGTGTATGTAGGAGTGTGTCTGTAGGAGTGTGTATGTAGGAGTGTGTATGTAGGAGTGTGTCTGTAGGAGTGTGTATGTAGGAGTGTGTATGTAGGAGTGTGTATGTAGGAGTGTGTCTGTAGGAGTGTCTGTAGGAGTGTGTATGTAGGAGTGTGTATGTAGGAGTGTGTTTGTAGGAGTGTGTATGTAGGAGTGTGTATGTAGGAGTGTGTCTGTAGGAGTGTGTCTGTAGGAGTGTGTCTGTAGGAGTGTGTATGTAGGAGTGTGTCTGCGTGTGTGTATGTAGGAGTGTGTATGTAGGAGTGTGTCTGTAGGAGTGTGTATGTAGGAGTGTGTCTGTAGGAGTGTGTCTGTAGGAGTGTGTATGTAGGAGTGTGTCTGTAGGAGTGTGTCTGTAGGAATGTGTATGTAGGAGTGTCTGTAGGAGTGTGTATGTAGGAATGTGTATGTAGGAGTGTGTATGTAGGAGTGTGTCTGTAGGAGTGTCTGTAGGAGTGTGTCTGTAGGAGTGTGTCTGTAGGAATGTGTATGTAGGAGTGTGTCTGTAGGAGTGTGTATGTAGGAGTGTGTATGTAGGAGTGTGTATGTAGGAGTGTGTATGTAAGAGTGTGTATGTAGGAGTGTGTATGTAGGAGTGTGTCTGTAGGAGTGTGTATGTAGGAGTGTGTCTGCGTGTGTGTATGTAGGAGTGTGTATGTAGGAGTGTGTATGTAGGAGTGTGTCTGTAGGAGTGTGTATGTAGGAGTGTGTATGTAAGAGTGTGTATGTAGGAGTGTGTATGTAGGAGTGTGTATGTAGGAGTGTGTATGTAGGAGTGTGTCTGCGTGTGTGTATGTAGGAGTGTGTATGTAGGAGTGTGTATGTAGGAGTGTGTCTGTAGGAGTGTGTATGTAGGAGTGTGTCTGCGTGTGTGTATGTAGGAGTGTGTATGTAGGAGTGTGTCTGCGTGTGTGTATGTAGGAGTGTGTCTGCGTGTGCGTATGTAGGAGTGTGTCTGTAGGAGTGTGTATGTAGGAGTGTGTATGTAGGAGTGTGTCTGTAGGAGTGTGTATGTAGGAGTGTGTATGTAGGAGTGTGTCTGCGTGTGCGTATGTAGGAGTGTGTCTGTAGGAGTGTGTATGTAGGAGTGTGTATGTAGGAGTGTGTATGTAGGAGTGTGTATGTAGGAGTGTGTCTGCGTGTGTGTATGTAGGAGTGTGTCTGCGTGTGTGTATGTAGGAGTGTGTCTGCGTGTGTGTATGTAGGAGTGTGTGTGTATGTAGGAGTGTGTCTGCGTGTGCGTATGTGTGCTGCGGTGGCGCAGTGGTCCGCGCACTGCGCCACGAACCCACCCGAGTTCGATTCCTGCTTGGGGCCAACATCAGGAGCGAATAGCTGGACCTCCAATGAAGATAATATTGAGTTGACGCCTAGGTCGACTCAGCCTTCAATGAGTTCCCGAGACTGTGTGTAAACATCACAACTGCTGGGACAAAGGCGGTTGGGCGTGGTTCTCGCCACGCCAATCCCCTTGTGTGCCGTGTTGGCCTTCGCACCGATGGCACTTGCCCTCCAACAGTCTGTTAAAGACAGAGGGGTGTCTGTGTAATTTTTCTTTCAGTGCTTGATCACCGCACCAGGGTCCTCGCTTAAGGCTGAGTCGACTCGAGTCTGGCCGCCGGGTTCGTAGCGCGTTGCGCTACATGCTACACTACTGCTCGCCGAGCACACACACGTACATACACACAATCGCACACATGTACAAAGGCAAAGATCCCTCGTATAACTTGTAACAGACTTTTGGGGCAAGTGCTGTTAGCGAGGATTAATGAAGGCCGGCATGGCACACCACGCCCGATCGCCTTTGTCTCCCCAGTGGCGATGTTTTTTACACACCGTTCCAGGTACTCATTTAAGGCTGTAGTCGACCTAGGGGAGGCCCAGGACCGATTAAGGTAATCGTTGCTGGTGTTGGCCGTGAGCGGAAATCGAACTCGGTTCGCCGGGTTCGTAGCGCAGTGCGCTGAACGCTACACCACAGCTCCCCGAACACACACAGACACTGACACGCACATACACACATACATAGACACAGTCGCACACATATACATACGCACTGACACACACACGCGCGCACAACCACACGGACGCACACTAATGAGTGCACACGAATTTGAAACTAGGCCGAGCGATTGACGGGCAAAGGCTCCACTAATGCATTTAAACATTTAAACATCAACCCACGAACGCGCAGATCTGTGATCATCCAGCTGGTAACAGCATTAACGTAATATAAATAAGGGAGATTGATTAATTTAACGGCATTGTCTCCCTTTCAATTTACGGTAATCCAACAGATTAAAAACGACGTCTCATCAGTGTGAGTTTATTGAACAAGATAACAATGTTACTGGTTTCGACTGTGCTCAGACTCATCAGCAATGGTTGGAATCTCAGAAAGCCACATGTTATCAGCAGGATCCTTCAAACGGCTTCATCTTCATTGGGTATCAGCAGTAAATCAAGAATCGGGTTCATCTTCACTGGGTATCATCGGCGGTGCAATACCGCATTTTGGAATTTTTTGGCACGATGATAAAAAAGTAGTCAATATTGGGTTTTTTTTACATATTTCAAAAGTCACAGATGGTACAAAGCTCATCATCAACACCATAGGTCCCCGGTTCCTTCCGGTCGGCATGAGCCTTTGCTCGACCCTGCACGACAACAAAACAAATGGTCAAGGGAAGCGCTGCGACGAACCACCGACGGACGGGCGCACGCACGAAGTTATTTCTATACGAGGAGTTGTATTTATTTATTTATTGCATCTGTTAGACGCGAGCGGGTGGGTGGCCAGCACCACACCCGGCCGCCTTTGTCTCCTCCCTCGTGTCGGTTACAGCGCTCGACTCACAAGTCCGTAAGGTCGTGAGAGTTCAAACTTCCGGTCAGTCGCCAGGCCACGTGACTCCGCCTGGTGTCGATTAAACACGTGTACCACTTTGCGCAAAAGTCGACACGCTACTGCAGTTGCCCCTTTAACATTGCATCGCTCTCCAGTCCCCCACACCCCACGCCCTCCCTCCCCCCTGAACGTGGAATTTCCACCACCTTTGTTTCGCGTGAGCTGAAGAATAGCGGGGGGGGGGGGGTCTCTTGGTGACTGAAGCCATTGATTGCCGCGATGTTTATTTATTATAAGCAAATAAATCAACATCGCTAACACCACGCGACTTTTTGGCCAGTTCCACAAACAAAAAACTCACGTAGTAGCAGTAGGCTTTCGCGACCAATATTATCCATTAGAGGTGTTTTTGGATTGGATCGCGTGAATGTAAACGCGTCGTTAAACCCGCCTGGATACCCATTGTTATTATGTTATTATGAATACCCATTGTTATTATGTTATTATGAATACCCATTGTTATTTATGACGACATTAATGCCCCCCCCTCCCTCTGGCCTGAGCACCCGATTGGCTCACAAGTGGCGACATCACATCTATCCCTCGATTTAAGACCGATCCAGGAGGAGGACTTCTCCACAGCTCTGGCTATCGCCTGATGATGCTGGTTGTAATTACCGGCGAAACGTCGTACTCGGATTGTAAACACTGTGGGTTTACTCTCCAACACACTGGTGTGCTGTACAAGTAAAGAATTGCCATGTTTTGTTTACGTGACAAATCTTACTAATGTCGGGTGGTGGCGGGCTTAACAACACATGTATGTTTAGGCGATCTAAGTTCATAGTGCATTGCGCTAACCACTGTACCACCGCTGTAACCGCCGTGGAAAAGGTAACGACATCTAGTTAACTGTGACATACACAGAAAACAAGCTACCGCTTTGAAACGAAAATTATTATCGCGCGGGTAAAATGTTCTGCTTCACTGACCTTCAACAATTGTACGTGAAAAAATCCCCAGTTTACTATGATTGCAGTACAAACAAAACACGGGATGGCCACGATCATGCAAGCCTTCATCCAGCAGTGACTAGAGCTAGCTTGCTGATAACGATTACATTAAATTATCAACGTGACAACTTTTTTTTTTATTTAAAGCTTTCGTGACTGCAGGGATTCATATTCTTGGTGCTTTCGGTAAAGTCACCACGTAGAAGGGAAACAACAAAATAATAAAAAATATAAAACAATAAAATTCACACCTGATGATGATTGCTTGTGTTGCAGTCGAAACGTCGTGAGAATTTTATTGTTTTATATTTTTATTATTTTATTGTTTCCCTTCTACGTGGTGACTTTACCGAAAGAACCAAGAATAACGTGACAACTGTTTGGCTCGTATTCAGTAAGCACGCGCCAGACCCCCCCCCCCCCGCCCCCCCCACCACGTTCCTATTAGTCCCAAAGCGATTCTGGATGGGACCACGTGGTGCAAGGTGGACGAGGAGGGAATGTGACCGGGAGGAGCAATGCAGCAGCGGTACCAAGGGGCCAGCGACCAAGGGGAAGACCTCAAGCCAGATAGATGGCAGCGGCGATGATGATGAGACTGCATGCCAGAGTGGTGGCGGTTGAACGTGGTTGTGAGGAGCGGTAGTTGCAGCGGTTAGCGCTACGTTGCGCCATGAACTCGGCCACCCGAGTTGAATTCCCGCTCACGGCCACCAACACCAGTGACGATTATCTGAACCGGTCCTGGAAGCTCCCCTGTGTCGACTCAGAATGAGTACGTGGCGGTGCGCTGTGTAAACATTGTCACTTGGGAGACAAAGGCGGTCGAGCATGCTGCTGGCCACCCAAGCCGGCTCGCTAACAGCACTTGCCCCAACAGTCTGTTAAGGGTAGTTGGGTGGGGGCGGGAATCTTTGGGTGAATGTGGTGGCAATTGAGGGGGGTGGTAAATAGGGCAACGCGTTCAATGCCACCGAATTGCTTTGTGTCGTCGCTGTCGCCTACGGCTTCTGAAACTTCACTGCATTGTGTATAAACGTCTGTGCTGCATACCGCTCCGTTAATATTGAAACAGTGTTCCATAAACACACAACACATGCACGTGTGGGCTGCTCGGAAAGTTCAGAGTCTGGCATTGCCTCAGGGAGGAAGGAGAACACGGTGACAACACGCAGGACAAATGGAGAATGTTCAGTTGCAGGTAAAGTGTATATTTTTTTAAAGGAAGGAATTTTTCAGAGCAGAACATTTCAGAGCAGTGGATTGCATTAATATAAAATGTTCCGGGTTGTCTGTGTTAAAATTGCAAATGCAAAAATATGAAGGAAAAAAAATCAGAGAAATTTGACGTAGACAAAAATCAGTGAAAATACCGAGACATTTGGCGGAGATTTCTAAATACATCGAGAAAAAGGTGGAGAAATTTCACACGACAACCAGCGAAAGTTGCACACGTGAGAGGTCTGGAGAGAAAAATGTGAAAAGAATCAGTAAAGCATGATTAATAACGAATCTGAGAAAACATAAATCTTGAGAAGTATCACACTCACCAGACCTGGCTCTCAGTGCCTTCCACACGTCTCCACGGAGACTGATGATGACGTGCCGTGAGCCATGATCTTTGAGAGGTACAACGAGAGTAAAATGTATTCCGAGCTGTGATTTAAACTTTGGGACATCAATAATGACGACTACGATGATAATGGCGATGGTGATGAGGATGATGATGGTGGTTGTGATGGGTGGTGACACGGCCTAGCGGTAGCGCGTGTTCGCCGCTTGCTGTAGATGTTCACGGTTCAAAATCCAGCGCCCGCCCCGATTATTACCTCGGGTGTAATAACCATAAATAGTAACAATACCATGCGCCGTCTGCTTTACGGTGGACTTCAAAGATCACCTGACATCGTTTGGAAGAGCAGGCCATTTGTATGTCGGCGTCATGGTCCATGACTTGCCAATAAAAAAAATAACCCGCAAATGAACTCAATTGAAAGCTACGTGAAAATCATCGCCCCCTACTGCGAAAACGTGTCAGGGCTCTCTGCAAAAGATCCGTGACACCTAAACTAAACAATTTTATTTTTATTTTACCACGTAAGGCCCACTGAGCTATATAACTCTTTTTCAGAAGCGACCTGGCCACGGAGGGGGAGAGAGAGACATGCAAACTCCACATATCGAGCAGGCGTCAGGTGTCATGATTGAATCCACAGCCTCCTGTATATCCGGTGAGATAGCTAACATCTCGACACACCTTCCTGGGGTAAACAAGAGTAAGAGTAATAACAACAACAATTCACGGACCTCACTTCAAATAAGGGCGCTTCATCACAGCTAATCCGTCGATCTATTGGGCCACGGCACGAACGTCCCCCATTGTAAGTCGACGCCGTTTTTCTCCATTGCAAGGCCCGCGGGCCCCTGGTGACACTTTAGTGCGGGGCCCCGACAGGACACGAAACGTGAAAACGCCCCCCCCCCTCTTGCAGGCGGTGTGGGGGCCCTCGCACTGATGATGTCTTTTCGGCGTAAGTTCCCCCCCTCCCCCCACCAACCTCTGGAAATGAGCGAGGAACACTCCTCTACACGGCATATATACAGAGATAACATCTCGCAAGTCGCAAATTAAAGAGTTACTTCGCCGTGCACGCCGCTTTCTAAATGTCTATGGCGTGCTGTGAAAAAAAATATATACACAAAGAATATTTACATTTTATAATAAACTTTGCCACCTATTTACGTTCTCTAGCGATAGGCACCTTGTGCAGTCGGTTACGAACTGTTTGTGCCTGACGGTGAATAACGTTCATCATTTACACACACACACATAGTATATAGATGTAGCATGTTAGCATTGTTATTCGAGTAAACGACGACGATGACGACGATGCTGCTGCTGCTGATGTCGCTGTGTGGATATAAATCCATTAAATATTTGCAATCGGCAACACGGAGCGCGGATTGTGATCGAGATCGTGGATTTGTTTATAGCCGCTGCATAAGGGTGGGCGACCCATGGACAGGAGTGCGATTGGTCATCATCACTCTTCATCGTCAGCCAGGATCAATCCACAGCTGGATGAAGACCTCCCCATGTCGCCGCCGCCGCCGCCCTGTACGATCGCGCGATGCAATAATCCACCCAGCGCCGAGCGCACGCGTTGATTATCTATTTAGTCGCTCCGCCTTCCACCGGGTGGTCAAACCTCTAAGACGCATTCCATCCCTTGGCTGCCAGCCACTTCGTCACTCGTCTTGACTATCGAACATCATTCCCCTTGCAGCGACGAGCCCGGCCCTGAACGGCGTTGACCCTCGCCTGTAACCTGCGGGTGATCTCTGACCGCACGTGTTCCTCTCGCCGCGCCTCTCGGTGCAATTCCAAGCGTGTACGCGTCTCTCTGTGCTTCTTTGCACTCGGATACGTTCATACAGTCAAGCTGCATCGTATACTCTATTAAACCCTACGTCTGCATTCTGTCTTCAAATAATCACTGTTGATTGAACGGCTCGTGTGATTTGTTTTAGCCATTCCCGGGTGATAATCGCTGCAGACTGTAATCACCTTGTCGCGATGTTAACAAAACTCAAGAAAATCTATTCCGTACCCGGCGATCAATTCAACATTTACGAAGCCATTCCACCCCACCACACTGCCACACCATCACCCTACCCCACCACCACCCCACCACCACCCCACCCCACCACACCACCACCCCACCACCACACCACCCCACCCCACCACCACCCCACCACCACCACCCCACCCCACCCCACCACCACCCCACCCCACCCCACCACCACTACCCCACCCCACCACCACACCACCACCACCCCACCCCAACCCCACCCCACCACTACCCCACCACAACACCACCACATCACCTCACCCCACCACCACACCACCCACCCCACCACCACCCCACCCCACCCCACCACCACTACACCACCCCACCCCACCACCACCCCACCCCACCACCACCCCACCACCACCCCACCCCACCACCACCCCACCCCACCACCACACCACACTGGCCACTTGCTCTACTTCTCCACAATCGGCCACCCTTAAACGACACCAACCAAAAAACGGCCTCTCTCTACTCCGCAATTTTGCCCAATACCCTGCTCAAAATAGGACCCATCTGTCCGACCGCAGCCCACGAGAAAACATTGCCCGTGACACGTGGAGCTGTGGGCCAGACGACCGCAACTTTACCGCCGATACTGACGGCTCTAATCGCTCTTTCTCATAGGACAGAGTGCTGGTGTGTCCAGGGCGGGGTGGAGAGATGGTCGAGGATGGGTGAGAGAGGCGGGAAAGTGTGGCACGCGTGGGTGCGATGGACCCCCCCCCCACGGCCCCCTCCTCCGACCCCCAACCCACCCCTGTGGAACTTTGCTCACCACGCACGAAAACGATCAGTGGTAGAGAGAGCCACGGAGAATGTTTCGAGTCGAAAAGCCAAGCGAGTGGCTTTGATGCGGGCTGGACTGCACGCGGAGGGCTCGTAAGGTCAAGGGTAGCCGCACGTGCAGCCGGGCAAGGTGCTCCAGCTTCTGTCAGATCGGGTGGTGATTGCACCTGGATTGGGGGGAGTGGGGGGGGGGACAAAGCGATATCTGCTCACAGCAGCATCCCCCCCCTCCCTTCACCTTAACGCCAGCCCTATGCACGGCGTCTGTTGTCGATCCACTGCTGGATGAGGGCCTCCCCAAGCCATGGATATTAATCGGTGATTATATATTTTAATTAACCACGCAGGTCACGGCGGGTTGGTGAAGACGGAGGAGAGAGCACGTGAGAGCATAGCAGTGCAGTACAACGATAGATGTCGCTGCACTGCCCGTTGATGTCCATCACTTCGTCCCGCAGCAGCCTACAACACCTGTCATGACAATAATAATATAATGTGACAATACAAATGGTTCTAATTTGTAACATGCCACACACTATTCGCTCACTGTCGCAGTGAGAGAACGAGTCAAGAGGTAGAACCACAGACGAGCGGGAAGCAAGCTGACAGCAAAGCGCCAACAATTGCCCACGTTCTGCAATCCTCTATCTCTCTTTCGCTCTATATATAGACGCGTTATCGGGTCAATCAATGGGAGGAAACCGGAGCACGCGTGAGAAAACCCGCGCGTGCGAGGGGGAAACGCCATATCCCCCATACATACGGAAGGGTTGAAGGGCCACGGGGTTTTGCTGTTAGCCTATTCCAGCGGCGTTCGGGCTCGAAACCTGCTGAGCAGACCCACATCGGACGAGATCGGGCACATTCCGGGTGGCCAGGTCCATGCAAAACGGGTCCAACAGCTCTCGCGCATCTTCCCACTCACCCAGTGATAGCTCACCACCAACCCACACACCCCTCCCACCCATACATCTCTCTCTCAGCCACTCAGTATTGTAACACTATTCTCCGGATTCTGAGACGCATTTTTTTTGGCCCTGCGAAAGTTGGAGGGTCGCGTCCTATAAACCGGTGGCTGTGTGTATGTCCTGTCCGTGTTCAGATTTGTACGTTCTTTAAGCAACACTGGACCCCCTCGCCCGCCCATGGGGTATTGTTGACCATACTTCACCACGCTGGTCAGGGTGGGTTGGTAAAGACAGCGGTGAGCAGGATCGATGCTGTCATCAGCTGTCGCCGCTGTTTGCCGTGGCCGGGAAATCGGACTCTGGTCGACGAATTCACATCGCGGCGCCCGAACCACTGTCCCACCGCTCTCATCACACGGTAATCATTATCATCATCAGCAGCAGCCATTATCAATCCACTGCTGGATGAATGGCTTACCTACTCCCAGGCGGTCGCCATCTGTCACAAAACCCGTGATGCAATAATTGTCCACCTAACACCTACATGCGAGCCGATCCTAATTGCAACCCACAGTAAATTGAAGCAATTATAAATCAATTGCCCTCTACTCCCCGCCACCCCCCCTTCCCCCTACTCCCCCGACCACATCCCAACGCCACTTTGTCCGCGACCTTTCCATTGAGTTGATCACGAGGCCTGGGGTCACGGTCGCATTTTAGAAATCCAAATGTGTCTTCAGAGGGAAGGAGGTAGGGAGGGAGAGAGAGAGACGGCGAGAGAGAGAGAGAGTGAGCGAGAGAGATGGAGAGAGAGATGGAGAGAGAGATGGAGAGAGAGATGGAGAGAGAGATGGAGAGAGAGATGGAGAGAGAGATGGAGAGAGAGATGGAGAGAGAGATGGAGAGAGAGATGGAGAGAGAGATGGAGAGAGAGATGGAGAGAGAGATGGAGAGAGAGATGGAGAGAGAGATGGAGAGAGAGATGGAGAGAGAGATGGAGAGAGAGATGGAGAGAGAGATGGAGAGAGAGATGGAGAGAGAGATGGAGAGAGAGATGGAGAGAGAGATGGAGAGAGAGATGGAGAGAGAGATGGAGAGAGAGATGGAGAGAGAGATGGAGAGAGAGATGGAGAGAGAGATGGAGAGAGAGATGGAGAGAGAGATGGAGAGAGAGATGGAGAGAGAGATGGAGAGAGAGATGGAGAGAGAGATGGAGAGAGAGATGGAGAGAGAGATGGAGAGAGAGATGGAGAGAGAGATGGAGAGAGAGATGGAGAGAGAGATGGAGAGAGAGATGGAGAGAGAGATGGAGAGAGAGATGGAGAGAGAGATGGAGAGAGAGATGGAGAGAGAGATGGAGAGAGAGATGGAGAGAGAGATGGAGAGAGAGATGGAGAGAGAGATGGAGAGAGAGATGGAGAGAGAGATGGAGAGAGAGATGGAGAGAGAGATGGAGAGAGAGATGGAGAGAGAGATGGAGAGAGAGATGGAGAGAGAGATGGAGAGAGAGATGGAGAGAGAGATGGAGAGAGAGATGGAGAGAGAGATGGAGAGAGAGATGGAGAGAGAGATGGAGAGAGAGATGGAGAGAGAGATGGAGAGAGAGATGGAGAGAGAGATGGAGAGAGAGATGGAGAGAGAGATGGAGAGAGAGATGGAGAGAGAGATGGAGAGAGAGATGGAGAGAGAGATGGAGAGAGAGATGGAGAGAGAGATGGAGAGAGAGATGGAGAGAGAGATGGAGAGAGAGATGGAGAGAGAGATGGAGAGAGAGATGGAGAGAGAGATGGAGAGAGAGATGGAGAGAGAGATGGAGAGAGAGATGGAGAGAGAGATGGAGAGAGAGATGGAGAGAGAGATGGAGAGAGAGATGGAGAGAGAGATGGAGAGAGAGATGGAGAGAGAGATGGAGAGAGAGATGGAGAGAGAGATGGAGAGAGAGATGGAGAGAGAGATGGAGAGAGAGATGGAGAGAGAGATGGAGAGAGAGATGGAGAGAGAGATGGAGAGAGAGATGGAGAGAGAGATGGAGAGAGAGATGGAGAGAGAGATGGAGAGAGAGATGGAGAGAGAGATGGAGAGAGAGATGGAGAGAGAGATGGAGAGAGAGATGGAGAGAGAGATGGAGAGAGAGATGGAGAGAGAGATGGAGAGAGAGATGGAGAGAGAGATGGAGAGAGAGATGGAGAGAGAGATGGAGAGAGAGATGGAGAGAGAGATGGAGAGAGAGATGGAGAGAGAGATGGAGAGAGAGATGGAGAGAGAGATGGAGAGAGAGATGGAGAGAGAGATGGAGAGAGAGATGGAGAGAGAGATGGAGAGAGAGATGGAGAGAGAGATGGAGAGAGAGATGGAGAGAGAGATGGAGAGAGAGATGGAGAGAGAGATGGAGAGAGAGATGGAGAGAGAGATGGAGAGAGAGATGGAGAGAGAGATGGAGAGAGAGATGGAGAGAGAGATGGAGAGAGAGATGGAGAGAGAGATGGAGAGAGAGATGGAGAGAGAGATGGAGAGAGAGATGGAGAGAGAGATGGAGAGAGAGATGGAGAGAGAGATGGAGAGAGAGATGGAGAGAGAGATGGAGAGAGAGATGGAGAGAGAGATGGAGAGAGAGATGGAGAGAGAGATGGAGAGAGAGATGGAGAGAGAGATGGAGAGAGAGATGGAGAGAGAGATGGAGAGAGAGATGGAGAGAGAGATGGAGAGAGAGATGGAGAGAGAGATGGAGAGAGAGATGGAGAGAGAGATGGAGAGAGAGATGGAGAGAGAGATGGAGAGAGAGATGGAGAGAGAGATGGAGAGAGAGATGGAGAGAGAGATGGAGAGAGAGATGGAGAGAGAGATGGAGAGAGAGATGGAGAGAGAGATGGAGAGAGAGATGGAGAGAGAGATGGAGAGAGAGATGGAGAGAGAGATGGAGAGAGAGATGGAGAGAGAGATGGAGAGAGAGATGGAGAGAGAGATGGAGAGAGAGATGGAGAGAGAGATGGAGAGAGAGATGGAGAGAGAGATGGAGAGAGAGATGGAGAGAGAGATGGAGAGAGAGATGGAGAGAGAGATGGAGAGAGAGATGGAGAGAGAGATGGAGAGAGAGATGGAGAGAGAGATGGAGAGAGAGATGGAGAGAGAGATGGAGAGAGAGATGGAGAGAGAGATGGAGAGAGAGATGGAGAGAGAGATGGAGAGAGAGAGATGGAGAGAGAGATGGAGAGAGAGATGGAGAGAGAGATGGAGAGAGAGATGGAGAGAGAGATGGAGAGAGAGATGGAGAGAGAGATGGAGAGAGAGATGGAGAGAGAGATGGAGAGAGAGATGGAGAGAGAGATGGAGAGAGAGATGGAGAGAGAGAATCTCGCAATTAATGATATCAGAATTGCACCCCGGGCCGCGCTTCCACGCGCGGCACGAGAACGCGCGCCCCGACGCTGCTGATGTGGAGACCCAGAAGGTGGTAAAGCGGTCCAGGGTGCGCTTGCTTGAGTCTGGTTGCGCCAGAGCCGCCACGCGTGACTGAGTATTTGTATCACAGCCCGACGGGGCTGACTCGGACGATGCGAGGTCGAAACTGGTCAAGAGTTTTGCTGATCGCACCTCCGATTGCCACGGTTGGCGACGTACGGTGCGAAATAAGTTCAACATACATCCATCGCTTAAGCAAATGCTGCTGTGTAATAATACATAAAGTTATACACATCTCGTCAAAGACAAAGATCCCCCCGTATAGCCTTTATCACACTATTGGGGCAAGTGCTGTTTGCGAGCACCTATGAAGGCCGAATGGTACACGAGGAGGTGGGTGGCTAGCACCATGCCCGGCCGCCTTTGTTTCCCCAGTGGCGATGTTTACACACTGCACCGCCAGGTATTCATTTGAGGCTGAGTCGACCTAGGGGAGGCCCAGGACCGGTTCAAGTAATCGTCACCGGTGTTGGCCCGTGAGCGGGCATGGAACTCGGGTCGCCGTGCTTCGAAGCGCTCACCGCTGCCATGACCGCATCCCCCACACTTTCTCCAGCACGTAGCGAGCTCGAGAAAACAAGACAAGCCCGAATTATTTCCTCATCAAATGAGCGCCTCACCTGTGTACAGCCAATTTGTGGAAATTCCACATTCCAAATGGCGGGGCGAGGCCGGGCGGATAAGTCTATCCATAGGACCCCAAGGAAGAGGTTGTGATTTTATCGACCCCTACCTGCAATGATGATTGGCTGTGATTGTAAAATTGCAAACTTCCCAGAGGTCGTAACGAATACAAAACTATGGTACGGGGCTGTTCACGAATCATTAACTTCCTTTCTTCAATCATTGTTCGGCGTTGTTGGCAGTCCGGGAAGATACTTAATCATTGCACCAGTTTGGGCACGTACAATTATATGTACGTCTATACAAATACAAAGTTCCCCCGTGTAACCTTTAACAGACCGTTGGAGTAAAGTGCTGTTATCGAGCAGCTGTGAAGGCCGTAACGGCACACGACGGGGGTGGGTGGCCAACACCACACCCGGGCGCTCTCTCTCTCCCGAGTGGCGATGTTTTACACACTGCACCAGGTACTCATTTGAGACTGAGTCGACCTAGGGGAGGCCCAGGACCCGGTTCAGAAAATCGTCACCGGTGCTGACCGTGAGCGGGAATCGAACTCGGGTCGCCGGGTTTGCGTCGTGTTGCCACTCGAGTGATCACAATGCATCCAGTGCAGGTCCACGCTTCTGCTTCATTCCTAACTGTGAAGGACTCCATGCCGTGCTGGGCTTGGGAGAGGTTGTTTGACCGTACATCACCGAGCAGGTTTTAATCATCACTGTGCTGTACCCAGCCTTCCTATTTGGGGGGGGGGGGGGGGGGCAAGCGGGAGATTGGCCGGTAGGTTCATAACGCGGTGCGCACCACCACTCCTTCCATTGTCACGTTACACAACTGAAAAGAGCAGAACACGTCCACGATTACAACAACAACAACAACTGACCACATTCACCAATAACACTGCGTTAATAATAATAACAACAACAAAACTTATCGTTGTTATTTGTGAACCACTGCACCGCGCAGCATCAACAGAGAATTCGTTTCACGTTGACGTCCAAACGGAGGAGAATCACTGAGAGATGTTCGTGATCACAGCGATGCGATGAACACGAGTACTTTTGTAAACACCGAACTTGCTCATGAAAATCAGAGTACCAACGTTACCTGATGAATTAATGACGGGTATGACGCAGGATGATGTAATGGCCGAATAATGATGATGGTCGGATGATGATGATGGTAGGAAGATGATGATGTTGAAGGTGATGGTGGTGATGATGGATGCTTTGCGGCAGAGACTGGAGATTCTCCCAGAATTTGACGATTCCTAACGTCAAAGAACCGTCGTAATAATCCATCATCATCATCATCATGAAGTGCAGCCACTGCGAAAAGAGAATGTTATGATGAGTGTGATAACGATGATGATAATAACCGTTTCCTAGCAACGGCTTTAGTTGCCACCTTGGTGATGACGCTGCTGCACTGTTAACAACAAGAACAACAGAACACGCCGGGCCACAACAACAGCGTGGCCTTGATAAAGGGGGAAAATATATATGTAATATAGCAGATGACGTTTCAGGTGATGGCCCTCCTTCAAAGAACACACCAAATTAAGTGTATGAAGGACCTTTACCTGAAACGTCGCCTATTCTATATTTTGTTATTACACTACGGCCACATTGTTACTGGCGAATGTGTTGAGGTTTTTTGTTTGTTTGTTTAAGTCTTCACGGTTCACAGCTGTTTTACCTGAACCCGGAAGGTGCGTTCGTGGGTGTGCGGGGGAGTGCAGGGGAGAGGGGAGAGTTTGGGGGGGGGATGGAATGTTACTGGAGTTATGATTGCCTCGCATTCACTCTCGACATTCAAACGCATTCAAACGCGCCGAGTCCGGCATGCGGGAGCTGCAGAATGTGGACCCGTGGCCCTGGTCGGACCGGAATTGATTGCCCATGGCCTGTTCAGCAGCTACAACTTTTTTAGTCGCCCTGTTTCCTCGTGCCACTGAGAGAGGCACCCCCCGGCACGAGCCGCAAGGACAAAGATCCACCACCACCCTGTATAGCCTTTAACAGACTGTCGGGGTGCTAGTACTGTTATCGACAACCTATCAAGGCTGGCACGGCGCACACCGGGGTACGTGGCCGCAGCAAAGGCAACACACCTGTACCACACACACAGACCCGCCATTCGCCTCTAAGTGATGTCACCACGGCGTCCGTGCCAGGCCAGGTGCACTTTGAGGCCACGTGAAGCGTCGAAGGCTCGCTGACAGGGAGGTCTCGGGACAGACCCAGCAGGTGCCACGGGTTGGCTGACCGAGACGACTGGTAGATGCACACCCACCATTCAACACACACGGCTGACCGAGACGACTGGTAGATGCACACCCACCATTCAACACACACGTGCACACCATCTCACACGGCTTGTTGTTACCCCCCACCCACACGTGGAGCCTCTATGGAATGTTCTGCGGCAAGGCGAGAACCCCGTTCAGGCCAGAGCGGAGGCGTACAACGGGGTGGTCCTGGCTAGTACCGCGCCCGACCGCCTTTGTCTCCCCAGTGCTGGTGATGTGTACACGCCGCCGCAACCGCGCAGATACTTGGACGGAATTGAACTCCGCTCGTCGGAATTGCGGCGCGGCCCGCGCGATAACTGGCGCTCTCCACACACACTGTGTCTCACGGGCAAGCGTGCCAGAGATGCCTTGTATAGACGTTTACAGTCTGACGGGTTTCAGTGTTGTTGTTATTATTATTATGGCACAACAAGACAAATATCCTCCGTACAGCCTTAAAAAAAGACACAGACTTGTCGGGCAAGTGCTGTTAGCGAGCATCTATTAAGGCCGGCACGGCACACTGAAAGGGTGGGTGGCCAGCACCACAACCGGCCGCCTTTGTCTCCCCAGTAGTGATGTTTACACAAGAGCACAAGGTACTGATTTGAGGCTGAGTCGAGCTAGGGGCGGTACGGGATTGGTTCAGATAATCGTCGCTGGTGTTGGTGGTGGCCGTGAGCTGGGGATCGAACCGGGGTCGCCGGGTTGGTAGCGCAGGGCGCTAACCAGTCACTGCACTACCGCTCCCCATATCATGACGACACACACACATATCATGATGCCACACACACATATCATGATGCCACACACATATCATGACGACACACACACATATCATGACGACACACACATATCATGACGACACACATATATCATGATGCCACACACACATATCATGACACACACATATCATGACGACACACACACATATCATAATGACACACACATATCATGACGACACACACACATATCATGACGACACACACACACATATCATCATGAAACACACACATAAGGACACAGCCGGCGGCGCTTGGTGCCAGGCTAGGTGCACCTGCGCGCACCTCCTATGAGCACGGCTGGCTACGTACGGCGCTAAAGAAGGTCAACATGTGCAGTCTGAGGCCACGTACATGCGTGGAAAACTCGCTGGCAGCAATTCACGGGAGCCAGGTTATCACGGGCTGTTTTATATTTAGTGATGATGATGATGATGACTTTGGTGCGCGCGGGCGCGCGAGTGTGTGTGTGTGTGTGTCACACCTGCACGCGATCTTACATCCCCCGCAGTCGACAACACAACGCAGCCAATCGTGAAGCGTGCGCGACCTGCACTGTGGCGATCAATGAGCGGCCGATAAGGTACAGGGGGGGTGGGCACCTTCTTTACCTGTGTGTGCGTGTCATTGTGTGTGTGCGTGTCATTGTGTGTGTGCGTGTCATTGTGTGTGTGCGTGTCATTGTGTGTGTGCGTGTCATTGTGTGTGTGCGTGTCATTGTGTGTGTGCGTGTCATTGTGTGTGTGCGTGTCATTGTGTGTGTGTGTGTCAGTGTGTGTGTTTGTTACGTGTCTCGATCTGTGTGTGCTGTGTGTCTCCTCGTGTGCCGTGCCGGCCTTCATAGGTGCTCGCAAACAGCACTTGGCCCGATAGTCTTTTAAAGGCTATACGGGGGGGTTCTTCGTCTTTGTTTGTGTGTCTCGGTGTGCGGCGTGAGCACTTTGCGCACGAGTCTGTTGAGGCCACACGGGAGGTGATGGTGGTGGGGTAACCTTTGTGGCTTTACCTTTGGTACGAGCGCGGATCGTCGACAACCTCGTGAACTTGTCCGCTGGGCTCCGATCGCCGTGCCCCATGGCCCCGGCCGAGGGCCCCGGGCCGCCCTGGAGCAGCTGGGCGCTGCTGCCGGCCTCGCTGCTCGCCCTGCTCGCGGCCTCTCTCACTCTCTGCGCCACCTGCCGCAGGTACAGAAGCGACTCCCCTGCCGCCTTTGTCTCCCCGTCAGTAACTCGTGCTCGCGCCGAGAGGACGATTGTTGCGGTGTCGAGTTCTCTCTCTCTCTCGGCTGGATGAGCCGGTGAGAGAGATACAATGGGAAATAAAATGAGGACAGACTCAAGGTTAATATGTAGAGTGTGTGTGTGTGATATAGTGCGGCCAAAATTAGTGACGATTATCTGAACCGGTCCTTGGCCTCCCCTAGGTTGACTCAGCCTCAAATGAGTACCTGGTGCGGTGTGCAAACAGAGCCACTGGGGAGACAAAGGCGGCCGGGCGTGTTGCTGACCAACCCACTCCCTCGAGTGCCGTGTCCGGCCTTCATAATGTGCTCGCTCACCGGAATTGCGCCCAACAGTCTGCACGGGGGGTCTTTGTCTTTCTGTGTTTGTGTGTGACGGGACAAACACAGTGTTGTCTGAAGTCGCTTGGATGGAGGCCTTCATCCAGCAGTGGATTGACCATGGCTGATGATGATGACGTGGAGGGACATTACCAGTTTGATGTATTTATTCATTACCGTAATTATACACGGCGCGCATGCGTGTGTGTCTCTAGGGAGGGTAGTCGGATCAAATGAGTTTTTAATGCCGCGTATTTTGAGTGTGGACCCTAATTAAACACCGACTCGTATTCAACATCCCCCCCCCCTACTACTGGATAAAATACATAATTACCACAACAATAATGCCTTTAATTGCCTTACAGAACAGCGGCAATGAGTCTCAAGATTCGCTCTCAGAAGGATGGGATGTTTGGTCATGAATTCCGTAAACGATTGACTTGGCTCGGGTGGGACCTGGAGAACCCAGATACAGCTCCGCACAGATGGATTCAATCCACACCAAAGACAAAGTTCCCCCACGTAGCCTTAACAGGCTGTAGGGGCAAGTGCTGTTAGCGAGCACCTATAAAGGCCGGCACGGCACACAAGGGGGTGGGTGGCCAACACCACGCCCGGCCGCCTTTGTCTCCATAGTGGTGACGTTTACACACCGCACTAGGTACTCATTTGAGGCTGAGTCGACCTAGGGGAGACCAATGGCCGGTTCCGATAATCGTCACTGGTGTTGGCCGTGAGCGGGAATCGAACTCGGGTCGCCGGATTCGTCGCTTCACCACCGCTCTCGTGGAAGTATTAAGAATGTATGTTGACCTTCTTTCGCACCGTACGTAGCCAACCGGGCTATTCGGAGATGCGGGGGGAAAGACAACAAACTAAACAAACTAAACACAAACATATATATTGTGAAAATATATAGTGCATCGCTCCCGGTGGCTTCCTGATGTCGGAGGTGAAGAGCGTTGCAGGCAGACCGCAGAAGCGCATCTGAAAGCGCGCGATGCAAGGAGGCCGTCTTTGTTCGATGGCTGAGCCAAAAGGGCCATTGCTGCTACTGCTGCTACTGCTGCGAGGATGACGACGGGAGGTCGCGTGACGATGATGGTGGTTTACGCTCCTTGACGATGATAATGAGGAGGTGGGAGGCTGGAAGAGGACGAGGCGGCGGTGGGGGGGGGGGGCATGCACGAGGAGTTATTTTTAGTCGCGGCGGGGGCAACATTAACACATGCATTTATTCCGTGACATTTGCACGCCCCGAGTGTGATGCATTCGCGTTATTTTGTTTTAATAAGGGCGACAAGCGAGCGAGCGAGAGTGTGCGCGCGCGTGTGTGTGTGTGAGTGCACGTCAACATTGGGGAGTGTGTGTGTGTGAGGGAGCGGTGGTGCAGCGGTTAGCGCGCTGCGCTACGAACCGAGTTCGATTGGGGCTGGCGACAAAATTTAAAGTGGCGAATATTTGAGCCGGTCCCGGGCCTCCCCTAGTTCGACTCAACCCCAAATGAGTACCCGGTGTGATGTGTGAATATCGCCACTCCGGAGGCAAAAGGCGACCAGACGTGGTGCTGGCCACCCACCCTCTGGTGTGCCGAGCCGGCCTTCGTAAGTGCTCGCTCGCAGCACTTGCCCCAACATTCTGTTAAGACTATAACGGGGGGGGGGGTCTTTATTTTGTGTGTGTGAGAGATAGAGAGAGAGTGTGTGCGCGCGCGCGCAAGTGCGTGACTCATAACACCTGGGTCTGTCCCGTGACTTGCAACGGCGAGGTTTTCCACACTTCACGTGATAGCCTCAGAGTGCACCTAGCCTGGCACAAGCGCCGTGGTGACGTCACCGGCAGCCACTTCGCGGTGAATGTTGACTGTCTTTGCTGTGTGGTGAGAGAGTGCGTGTGCGCGATATAGAGTGTGTATGTATGTATGTGAGAGAGTGCATTTATGTTGGTGTGTGTATGTGGCAGTATGTTAGTGTGTGTATGAGTGTGTGCGTACATCTGGGGAGCGGTGGCCCAGTGGTTAGCGCGCTGCGCTACGAACCCGGCGAGTCGAGTTAAATTCCTGCTCACGACCAATTAACAACGGTGACGAACATCTGAACCGGTCCTGGGTTTTCCCTGAAACCAGTAGCTGGTGCAGTGTGTAAACATCAGCATTGGGAAGACAAAGGCGGCCGGGCGTGGTGCTGTACAACCACCCTCTTCGTGTGCCATGCCAGCTGTCATAGGTGCTCGCTAACAGCACTTGCCCCAACAGTGCATTATAAGGTTATACGGGGGACCTTTGTCTGTGTTCTGTGTGTGTGCGCGCGAGAGAGATTCCGTGCGCGTGCGTGTTGTTTTAGGACATGCGGGAAACATGGTGGGCAAAATATGGGCAGGATAGCAACGGAATTCTTAAATCTATCTGTGCTGACATTTGAGTGTTATCTCCTCGTTTGCGTGTGGGTTTTCTTCCTGCACTCGACTCTTGGAACAAAGGAAAAAATAAATATCACTCCCAATTATACAAAAACAAATTTCATCAGAGTTTTTTGGGTTAGATCGCGTAAATATTTAAATGTGTCGTTAAAACCCGCCACCACCCGACACAGCCAACTAGTAAGGGTTGTCACGTAAACAGAACGTGCCAATTCGTCACTAGTACAGCACACCGGTGTGTTGGAGAGCCAAGCCACAACATTTGCCATCTGAGAACGAAGTTTCGCCAGTAATTACAACTAGCTTCATCAGGCGACAGCCAGATTTGTGGAGAAGTCCATCTGTTTCGTTCCTTATATAGAGGCGTAGATGTGGTGACCATCCTTCTGCGCTCTTGCACAATGAGGGGGTTGGGGGGGATTACTGAGGCAATGTACCTTATGCATTATGCGAGCCCTTTGAACTTGTCCTTCCTGTCTATTGTGTTTATTAAAATAGCTCTATCAACGGTAATCCCTATTGAAGTAGTCTACCGTTTGCAGGCATGCATTTAAAAAATGTATTATTTGATGATTCGCTTCCACGCAGCACTAAGATGGTAGCTATCCGAACGGTTAAAGCTATTTTGATTTATTTCAATGTCGATAGATTCTCTAATTAGTCTTGGCCAGTAGCAGCTAGTTTTGCACAAAACTTCAACATTATCAAAATCAATTGATTGTCCTTGTTGGCACGCGTGTTCTGCTACTGCTGACAGTTGCATTTGGGATAATTTAATATTTCTCTGATGTTCTTTTAGTCTCGTGCTGATCAAATTTATTGGCCAAACATCTCAATGTGGCAGTACCCTCTTGAAAAGGACCTCACCGCTCAGTGAGTCTGTAGCTGGGTAATTTAAAGGATAGCCATTACAACATTTTATAAAATAATATACATATACATTTCAGCAGGGATCTGGTGTTGTGGGAGTGGGGCGTCAGCAATGACCTGTGTGTATGTGTGTCTGTTGAAATGATTTCGCACCGTACGTCGCCAGCCGTTGCTAATCGGAAGTTTGCACGATAACCATTGCAAGTGCAGCTCCTCTCCAGCGTCCGGATATATCTGTGTGGAAGTAGAGCAAAACAAACCACATTTGCCATAAAATGTCTCCCCGGAGCCTCCGCGAAGCTCGTTATGCGCGCGACGTGAATAATCGTGAGATATATCCCCTTAATGAGGAGGTTCCGTCCAGTTGTGGTGGGGCTGGGAGGGAGAGGCGGTGGGGGGGGGGGGGGATTGGTGGTGTGAGTACGCCAGCCCTGCTTGGTGGAGACGCGCGGCGTTGTGCTGACCACACCGCCCCCTCGTGAGCGGTGGCGGCGGCAGAAACCGTGACAGGAGGTCAAAGCGAAATCCAGAGGTCACGTCCTTAATTCGTGGCACGTTCTCGGTTCGGCATCGCACCTCCGCTTAGCACGGTCGGCTCCGCACGGTGCGATAAGATGGTCGACGTACCCTACATCGGGGCTAACGGTCTCATTTATTAAGAGAGGCCCGGGGTAAAACGAAAAAATATAGTCACGTTGCAGAAATAGAGACAAATTAGATTTCTAGTTGTTGTTCAATTTATCACGCGCAAGGGAAATCACGGGCTAAGTTGTAATCGAGGTCACGTTGCTTGAATACCACGGGTTGTTAGCCGTGGCCGGGAAGCGAACTTTGAATTTTGCCATCGTGAGCTGGAGGAGCGAGGTCGCGCATTGTTGTTGTTGGGGTGTCGAGTCAAGAATGTCGCTCTCTCTCTCTCTCTCTCCCTGCAGGTTCTTCCCAAAGGCATACAATACATTCCAGGTGAGATGCTGCAGGTTCCAGTCATCACCATCATCATCCTCCTTTGCCTATTAGCCTAGGGGGTCGGCAACCCGCGGCTACCGGAGCCGCATGCGGCTCTTTTAAGGACTGCTCCGTGACGTTATTGACATTGATAAGATTGTTGTTTTGATTTAAAGCTTTCGTGACTGCAGGGATTCATATTCTTGGTTCTTTCGGTAAAGTCACGTAGAAGGGAAACAATAAAAAAAATCTAAAAACAATAAAATTCTCACGACGTTTCGGCTGCAACACAAGCAGTCATCATCATCTGACGATCCAGACTGCCACTCTGCGCCCAACCTTATGTTGGATGACACTTTTGTCATCTGGCCACATGGCCGGCCTGCTCTAGACCAGTGGTTCTTAACCTGGGTTCGATCGAACCCCAGGGGTTCGGTGAGTCGATCTCAGGGGTTCGGCAGAGCCCCCGCCACGGAGGTCCGGACACACTTGAATTATTGTGTAAATTTGTGATGACACACACGGCCCGCTTGGCCATCACTGGCTGCAGATGATCATGCTACACTGCTTGGCCAATCAGCGCTGCGGGGAATTTAGTGCATACTCAGTAGTCAACGTGTGACTGTTGTTGTCGTACGTCGTGTGATTTCTTTAATATTTTATCCATACTAACTATGTCGGGCAAAAGAAGAAACATGGATTCTCATGTATCACGGAACGTGATGGGAGTGAGCGTCCTATCTGCATGATTTGCAACGCCAAGTTGAGCAACTCTAGTCTTGCACCGGCAAAACTAAAGGAACACTTCTTGAAGCTGCATGGAGACGGGGAATACAAGAACACAACACTTGCTGAATTCAGGGTGAAGAGAGCCAGATTCGATGAAAGGGCCACTCTGCCTGCTCTTGGATTTGTACCTGTTAACAAACCGATCCTGACAGCATCGTACGAAGTTGCTTACCTGATCGCAAAGCAGGGCAAGCCACACACCATTGGTGAAACGCTTGTGAAACCAGCTGCATTAAAGATGGCGAATCTGATACTCGGAACAGCGGCCGAAGGTAAATTATCCCAAATTCCCCTTTCAAATGACACCGTCAGTGACAGAATAGAAGACATGAGTAAAGACATCTTGGCTCAAGTAGTCGCGGATCTGATTTCAAGCCCGGCAAAATTCAGCCTTCAACCCGACGAAACCACAGACGTTTCTGATCTAAGCCAGCTTGCTGTTTTTGTACGCTATGTGAAAGACGACATGATAAAAGAAGAGTTTTTATTTTGTAAGCCTCTTACAACAACAACGAAGGCAGCCGATGTGAAGAAGCTTGTGGATGACTTCTTCAGAGACAACAATCTTTCATGGGATATGGTTTCTGCAGTTTGTACGGACGGAGCTCCAGTCATGCTGGGAAGAAAGTCTGGTTTTGGTGCGCTAGTAAAGGCCGATGCACCACACATCATTGTGACGCATTGTATTCTGCACAGGCATGCGTTGGCAACAAAAACCTTACCTCCAAAAATGACAGAAGTATTAAAAACTGTGGTGGAATGTGTGAACTATGTGCGAAAAAGTGCTCTGAGGCACCGCATCTTCAGTGAGCTGTGTAAAGAAATGGGCTCTGAATTTGAGGTACTTCTGTTCCATTCTAATATTTGGTGGTTATCCCGGGGACAGGTGCTGAATCGTGTTTTTGCCATGCGTGTGGAATTAGCCCTGTTTTTGCAAGAGCACCAACACTGTCAAACAGATTGCTTCAAAAATCCTGAGTTCATTCTCATTTTAGCGTACATGGCTGATATATTCGCAGCTCTCAATCATCTCAATCAGCAGATGCAGGGTGGTGGAGTCAATATCATGGAAGCGGAAGAACACCTGAAGGCTTTTCAAAAAAAGCTACCGTTATGGAAACGACGAACAGAGAACAATAACTTCGCAAACTTCCCGCTTCTGGACGACTGTGCAAGTAAGATCGAAGATGTGTCTGGAATCGGAGATATTTCTGTATCCACGGAACTGAAGCAAACAATTGCCACGCACTTAGATGAGCTTGCAAAGTCTCTCGACGGATATTTCCCTACAAGAGAGTCATATCCAGCATGGGTGAGACAGCTGTTCACGTTTGCTGTTGAAACAGCAGATGTCAATGATGAATTCCTCGACGAAATCATTGAAATTCAGCAGAGCCAGGTTCAACAGCAACTCTTCAGAACAACAACGCTCTCAACGTTTTGGTGTCGACAAATGAACAAGTATCCAGTTATTGCTAAGAAAGCCCTGGATTTTTTTTATACCATTTGTTACAACATATCTTTGTGAGCAATCCTTTTCGAGGATGCTGGACATAAAAATGAAGAAAAGGAACAGACTTTGCTGTGAAAATGACATGAGAGTGGCACTTGCCAAGGTGAAGCCACGCATATCTGAACTGATCTCTCAAAGGCAACAGCAGAAGTCACATTGATTTCCAGGTATGTAATTTGTTGTGAGTTTATGCATTGTGTTGGTTTTATTCTTTGAACAAGGTAATGTTCATGCACGGCTCATTTTGTGTACCAGTAAAAAACATATCTATGTCTTGAATTTGAAAAAAATCACATTTTATTGTTCACTAAAGAGGGGTTCGGTGAATGCGCATATGAAACTGGTGGGGTTCGGTACCTCCAACAAGGTTAAGAACCACTGCTCTAGACCAATTCTTCGACCACATCAATTCCATACACCCAGCCATCAGATTTACCATGGAAGTCGAAAAAGATGGCAAGCTGCCTTTTTTGGATGTCCTAATAAAAAAGACCTGCTGGTTCAATGAGCCACTCTGTCTACAGGAAAGCTACCCATACAGATGCTTACCTGAAACCGGATTCCCACCACCATCCATCCCAGAAGAATTCCTTCATCAAGATTCTGCACCATAGAGCCCAATGCATATCCGACCAGGAACACATAGCCAGTGAACTCAAGCACGTACACCACGCTCTTAGGGCTAATGGTTATTCCGACTACACAATCCGCAAAGCTATCACTCCAACCATGAAGAAGGACACTCTTGAGGAGCCTTTCAAAACCATCACTTTACCCTACATTGCGGGGATCACAAGAAAAGATCTCCAAAATCTTGAATAAACACAAGATCCAGGTCTGATTCAACACATTACATAAAATCCGTGATCTGGTTCGTCTGTAAAATATGTGATTCCGGACATACAGTACCCTGGCGTCTACAAACTAAGTTGCCTCTGTGGTAGTAGTTACATTGAAGAAACTAAACGACATGTCTCGGACCGCATTCGTGAATACAAAGCAAACCTGAAACACGGTAGGACCAACACCTCGGCCGTGGCAGATCACTGTTAGAATTCAGTAGGTTCACGTGACATTGACTTCTCCAAGACAGAGGTTCTTTGCAAGCCATCTGGCTACCATGAGAGATTCGTTCACGAGGCTATCCACATATACAAACACAGAGACAATTTCAACCGAGAAGATGGATTCTGGCTTAGCAACCATTGGAAGGATTTGATAAACCATTTCGGGTCTTAATTGATTGATCACGCTTAAGGTGACTTTCAGACCGCATCCATTATTTTTCGTCTCCCCCCTCCTTTTTTCCGAACATAGATGGACTCGTCCATCTGAACAAACTGTCAAATCGCTCTTCGTGTTGCTAACGTTAAAAATAACTGCCACTTTTATCAAATTTTCTTGCTGTGGTTTTCACACCTGATGATGATTGCTTGTGTTGCAGTCGAAACGTCGTGAGAATTTTATTGTTTTATATTTTTATTATTTTATTGTTTCCCTTCTACGTGACTTTACCGAAAGAACCAAGAATAAGATTATTGTTGTTGTTTTATATATATACCTAATTCGATTAAAAATGTCTCGTCTTATTATTTTGGTTTGCCTACCCCCCCTCCCCCTTCCATGTTGGATCTTCGCCGCGAGATATTGTGACCCACCCCTCCCTCGCCCGACCCGAGGGGGGGGGGGGGGGTCTGACAGAGCTAATGACTTCACAGATCAAGAACCCTAAATGGTAACGGAGACGAAGTGTAAAATCTAATGCGTGGCTCACGGAGCCGGGACATTTAACCTCGTAACCCATAAACAAACACACCGGCACGGATGGGCAATCCGCGATGCATTATTCATCGTTCGTCTCATTAGGCATCGCTTTCATTCGTAAAACACACGCGGGCAACGATCCCTCGGCATGGGCTGAACAGACTGCTGGGGCAAAGTTGCGCCTTTGAGCGAGCACCGATGGCGGTGGTTAATCCCCTCCGCATTACAATGGAGCGCCGTGGGCTCCCCGCAAGAGTGAGTCTCACGCCAAATGCGTGAGACGGTGAGAGTTGACCCAGCTTCACACCCCCTCCCCCCACCGCGTACCCCCCTCCCACCCCTACCCTCTCACAGGGGGATCGGCTGGAAGAGGGGGGTGGGAACCCCGAGGGCATCTATTCACATCAGACCACGGGTGAGTCTTAACGAATTACTTAATTGAAATAAGAAATCGCAAAGATGCCAACGTCACCACTCCCCCCCCCCCCCCCCCCCATTGCCAAACTGTCAATGCACACTCGCAGGGCGGTGTCTGCGTTTTAGCTTGTGCCCTGCAGGGACAGCTGTTACCAGGGCGTCCCATTGGCTAAACAAATATCTATAAACACTACAGAAGGCCATTGGAGATGTAAGAGAGGTACTCAGTTGAAACTAACTTTTTTGTTCGCACCGTATGTAGCCAACCGTGCTATTCGGAGGCTCTTCCGCCAGCAGTGGCTTGAGGAAGCAATAGCAGGGCCGCACCTTTACCTGGCTCCCTGCTAGTAAAAAAAAAGAAAAACTTAATTTGAACCGATGCCAACAATTCCCCAAGATCTGCGGTCCTACATCTGGATGTTTGGTCAAATTCCATACGCACGGGGAAAAAAAACAAACCCATATTCAATCCATGTAAAGATGACCATCAATCCACTTGCTGTACTGCCGTACCCTAGCAAGCCAAGAGATGACGACGACCTTGACACCCACGGGTAGGGAGTTCAACGACATCTCTGTGTGTGTGCGTGTGATCCACCAATCCCTCGCCTCCAAGGCGCTCGATTGCAGGCGTCCATAGCCACCAGCGCCGGGCAAACGGATGGAGTTTGAGAGACCCCCAGTATTAAATTGGGCAGGTGTGGGGATGTAACATGTCAATCCACTGCTGGACGAGGGGGCCTCCCCACACCGTGTCGGCCACGTGGGTTGTTTGACCATATTTCACCACGCTGGTCAGTGCTGGTTGATGAATGGGGGGGGGGGGGGAGGGGGGGAATGGGGAGGGGGTATCCGTTGACACATCACTTGCCAGCGATGTTCACAGTGGCAAGATGTTAAATCCCTCACCTGGTATGCAGGGAGTCGTGGGTTCAATCCCGACCCTGACGCCTGTGTATTTTCAGTTTGCATGTTCTCCCCGTGGTCGCGTGTACTTTTTCTCCGGTTACTCTGGTTTTTCCCCTCCACATTTAGAATCAACGCTGCGTTTCGAGCATGTGGCTGCTACAAAATTTCTACGCGATAAGCCACTTCGTTGGGCTATCACTTGTGGCCAGGTAGCTTCTTGAATAAATAAAAAAGCTATGTAGCTCAGTGGGCCTCACCTGCTAAAATTAAAATAGTTTCGTTTTTTAAAGCTTAGTTTAATATCGCTCGCCACTGATGTTCTCCGTGGCCGTGAATCGAAATCGGGTCGCTACCACCGTGCTTGTGAAGCACACACGTGCTCCTAAACCACTGCGCCACCGCTCCCATAGCTGTCAACCCACACGGTTTACCCCGTATTCTCGTACAGGGAAATTTAGTTTTTCAGGTCCACACGGCGTACAGCCGTTTCAATAGGGGCAACATCTTGTTTTATCTATTTGTTTGTGTTTCTCCCTTGTGGTGAGACTTTGTGGGATGAACGTTGAGATTTATAAGGGCGTGGGGTGACCAATAAGGTCTGAATTGGTCTGTAATAAGTTAGGAGGCACTGATAAGTCATTGCCAGCTATGCGCTCCCCAAAATTGGGACGTGACTCAGAGAAAAACAACGGCAACTGTGGAGGAGTAGGAGAAGTAGAAGGTGGGGGAGGGGGGGAACCGCCCGTGAACAGATTACTGCGTAATCAGCCCACACCACGCGGCCACAGTGGCAAGTCTGGTGAACGAAATCTAAGTTCCCCCCCCCACCCTCCATCATCGATTGGTAACTATTGCTTCCTGCCCAGGGCCGTACGAAGCTACGCTCTGCACACTCAGCAAGCAATCGCGCGGAGGCAGTTGCCACCCAGGTCACGTGTTGGGTACACCTCGCATCAACTGGTTGTTGTCGTTGTTGCTGTTGGTTGCTGTCGACTGTTCAGTTTTATTTTCTAGCGCTCCCCAAAGTGTCCGCGGCCATCTGACGATCCTGCGATGCAATGGAATCGTCCGTGGTGGATAGACACTCGAATCCAGTGGTTGAATATCACTCATTGGTTCTCCTAGCCGTGTTGAAGACTCGGTCCACCAAGGTTGACTGTGCCCGTCTCACCCCCATGCTGTGTTAAAAAAAAAACCCAAGACAAAGATCTCCTGTAAAGCCTTTAACAGACTGTTGGGGCAAGTGCTGTTAGCGAGAACCTACGAAGGCCGGAAGGGTACAACGAGTGGGTGAGTGGCCAGCAGCACGCCCGATCACCTTTGTCTCCCCAGTGGCGAAGCTTACACACAGCACCAGGTACTCATTTGAGGCTGAGTCGACCTGGGAGATGCCCAGGATAATCGTCTCTGGTGTTGGCCAATGAGCGGGAATCGAACTCGGGCCTCCAGGTTCGTAGCCGAGGGCGCTAACTGCAGGTCACCTCGCATCTCTTTCCGCCGCTTCCCTCGCCCTGGACCGCTCTACACTGGCATCCCCTCCCCTCATCATCGTCTCTATCCCCACCTCCATTCCCCCCCCCCCGCCCACCCTCCTAATGTTCTTATCAATAACCTTTCTCGATTCAAGAAGCGTGTTGCAGTCTTCTTATCTAGCGCACCTTCAAAGAGCGCTGCCTACTGCTGCTCGCTTGGCGTTGTGGGTGCGATCACCACAACAACAGCAGCAAACAGCAGCAACAAACTATAAATACATTTCATTTCTTTTTATTCTTCTCCGGTGTCGCTGTTTAGACGACGCCTCGTCCCGGCGTGACTCTGCGTCCCGCGCCACGATCCAGATTCCCCGCGTCCGCGTGGCCCCGCAGAAGCCGCTCCCCGCCAGCGCAGGCGGTGGCGGCGACAATGGCGATAACAATAAAGACAAAGGCGGCCGTGACAGCGACGCCGTGATGATGGACAACTCCTTGTACCAGTCAGTGGATGAGTTCTCGGCCCCCGGAGCTCCCTCCACCGCCACCGCCCCGACGGAGCTCTACGCCACGGTGCTCAAGCGCCAAGGGTCAGCGCCGGCGGGGTCAGCGGTGGGGTCAGGAGTGAGGTCAGGGGTGGGTTCAGTGAAGGTCAACCCGGTTCAGGACGGAGCCACCCGCAAGCCGCCCGTCCCACAGGTGAAGCGTGCACCTGCTGCACGCACCAGCTGCGCTTCTATCAGCTGCGCGCACCCACGAAGCGCTTCGCAGCTGCGCACACCAGTCGCGTCTCTTCGTTTGTGTAACGAGGGCCCCCGCGCTCCCTCTCTCGCTCTCTTCGCTTCTGCAGGTGGCGGCAGACACCGGCGACCTGTACGCCACCGTGGACAAGTCGAGGTCGCCAGAACCTCGGCGTGGGCGGCCCGGCGAGGTCGCCCCCATGGCGCTCCCCGACCTCGACGATTCCATTTACGAGGCCATCCTCGAATGAGTCGCTCCGCGCCACGTGGTGTGAGAGCTGTGGCCATTGAAGGGGGGGGGGGGGGGGGTGACGTTTCATACACAACCAGGACAAAGATAATCCGTGGATTGTCTTTGTCGACTATTGGGGGGGGGGGGGGTCAAATGTTGTCCGCGAGCACCTATAAAGGGCAGCCCGGTGCAGGGCGGGGTTGGTGTGGTGAGCCGGCTGGCTTTGTCTCCCCCAGCGCCGACGTTCACGCAGCGCACCGGGTAGTTAAATAGGGCTGAGAGGATCGAGGGGAAGTCCAGAGCTGGTACCGGGTAGTTGAAAAGGGCTGAAGAGTGTCCGAGACCGGTGCTGATGTAACTTCTGATGTCCGCACTCGGCCCTTAAGTGAGTGCCTGGTGCGGTGCGGAAGCATCGCCACACGGCGAGACAAAGACGGCTGCGGGGAGGCGCTGGCCACAACCACCCCCTCGGTGTGTCGCGTTGGCCTTCAAGAAGGCACTCGCTAACTGCACTTGCCCCAACGGCCTGTTTAGGCTACACGGGGGATCTTTGCCCCTGCCTTGTTTGCGTGTGCACCAGGTGACCTTGTGGAGGCGCGCCACGTGGGAGTGCGAGCAGGTGTGGTGCAGACTTCCAAACCACCCACCCCACACAGAGACAAAGATCCCCTGCGTAGCCTTAACAGACTCTTCGGGGCAAGTGCTTTAAGCGAGCACCCATGAAGGCCGGCGTAACACACGAGGCGGTTGGGTGGCCAGCCCCACGCCCGGCCGCCTTTGTCTCCCCAGTGGGGATGTTCACGCACCGCACCAGTTACTCACTGGAGGCTGAGTCGACCTAGGGGAGGCCCAGGACAGGTTCAGATAATCGTCGCTGGTATTGGCCGTGAGCGGAAATGGAAATCTGGGGCGCTGGCTTCGCACCCACAACAATACACAGCTCTCCGATGTGCGTTCGGGTCGTGCCCGCGTGTTGCTCGGCGCGATGTCCGACGTTTCGCCGCGCATGCTGGGAGCTTCTCCAGGAACTGTACAGCACAAACCCCTACGCGGGCGGCGGTGGCTACGCTGCTGCACGCGGCTGCCTGTAATCCAGCGCCGTGGAGGTAGCAGCAAGGGTTGGTGGATCAGGCACAGATGTTGTGAAACTCCCTTCCCCTGGAGGCATCAAAGAGTTGCGGTATACTCCCGGCTCTGCTACGAGAAGGCAGTACAGCAAGTGGAGTAATCGCCATCTGTTTCCACATCAGTACCGGGATAAAGCGTTGCCCCCTCGCACGTGGCGTGGGGTTTCCTCCGGGTTCTCCGGTTTCCCGCCCACTTGTATGAGAATAATAATGAGCGCAACTCGTCATTAATTGGCTGTAAATATTTTCGAATAAGAACCCAATGCAGGATGCTCTTGAAAAAGGGTCGTACGACTCAGTATGGCGTTTCTGGATAGACGAATACATAACTCAGTAATTAACTTAACTTTCGTAACTCCTTAACCCCATGCCGCCAGACCCATTAAGCCCAATGGGGTCATCACCGCGGTCATTTGCTGCTGATGCCACTGCGTCCTGCAAAGTTTACACTTGATGTTCGAGATGAACTTTTACAGACTCATCTCCACCGCCATCTGCCTTTAGGACTTCCTGTTTTTTTTTCCATGAAGTGCGCGTGGGTTTCACATCCACATGCATAGTCTCATCACAGCCACTCGGGTTTTCTGGTTGATTGGCGACCCTCCGAGTGGCACTGCAGTGGCCCGTCTCGAAGACAAAGGTCCCCCTGATAGTCTTCAAAGAATGGCGAGGCAAGCGCTGTTCGCGAGCACCTTATGAAGGTGCGGAACAGCAACACGTGGCCAGCACCGCGCCCGGCCGCCTTTGTCTCCCCAGGTGCGATTGTTTACATACCGCACCAGCCACTCATTTGAGGTTTCGCTGCGCTACGAATCCGGCCACCCCCGAATTCCACTCCCGTTCACGGCCCCAACGTCGGTGGCGATTATCTGACCCGGCCCTTCGCCTCCCCTAGGTTGACTCAGATGATGACTACACCTGGTTGCGATGTGTTACCATCGCCTTACTCGGGAGACGTGCGGTGGCGTTGGCCACACACTGCCTCGTGTGGCGTGCGGGCCTTCATGTAGATGGTTGGACGCACTCGGTTACTGATCCCCTGGCAATGAGTTCCATTACAGGCCATGGCTATAACGTCAGTGGTGATTGGTGTCTGGCGGAATCGGTTCTGCCCCCCCCCCCACCGCTATCCCCTTTCACTAACTCGCACTGGCGGTCCGCTATAGGTGATTAATGTGATGCATCACATGTGTCATAGGCTGCTGCGGCTTACGTTGAGTACAGCGCAGCAAAATCAGTTGTACTGTACTATCCTCCCACGTCTATGCTCTCCGCCTTCACTAAACTGCACTGACCAGCGTGGTGAAGTATGGTTAAACAACCTCTTCCATGATCGGGACGGCGCGGGGAGGCTTTCATCCAGCAGTGGATCGTCGTGTGAATGTTTTGCTGTACTGTACATTGGTTTTACTATTTAAAAGCAAAACTGTTCCCATTGAAACCGAATTACTGGTGCGTATCGATTCGCTGCTCCCGTCGAAATTCAAAAATATCTATTTTTCGATTTAAAGCTTTCGTGACTGCAGGGATTCATCTTCTTGGTTCTTTCGGTAAAGTCACGAAAGACCCAAGAAGAATATTATCTATTGTTTTGTTCAACATTGCGGGGTTTTATGAAGTATATACATAGCGTCCTCCAGTGGCTGGAAGGGGCTAGTCACGTGATTGCGCTATGGACAGCACAACACGGTTGCAAACAAACATAGATTATTCTACTCGGTTCGATGTACGTACGTTATGGGTCGTTTAATAAAGGAGAGCAGTCTAGTATTCCAATCATCGAATGGTTATTGGAGATACTTATCCGTTGATTGCATGTACATACCTGTCAACCCATGCCGTGTATCCGTGTTCTTGAACAGGGAAATTGAGTTTTATTTTTGTTTGTCAATTGTTTGTTTGCGTTTCTCCCTTGTGATGGGATTTTGTCGGATGAACGCTGAGATTTCTAAGGGCACGGGGTGACCAATAAGGGTCTGAATTGGTCTGTGATAAGGCAGGGGCACTGATAAGAGGTTGACAGTTGTGCATGTAAGTACGTATGTTGAACTTCTTTCGCACCGTGCGTAGCCAACCGTGCTAATCGGAGGTGCGGGATCCCGGGTCTCGTGAGTTTTCACGTGGCTAAAACTCTCTGTAATAACATTGAACATCGAAGCAAAAAATTATCGATTTTTTTTTAAAACAACTTTAATCGCGACGACAAATTCGTGATAATCGGATCGAGTGGGGGTTGGGTCTGCTTGGCTCTACATTGGCTGAGCGAATGATGAGTTGTGGCGCTGCCACGTGTTCTTAGTCGTAAGCGCTTTGTAGATATTTTGATTTAACGCCTTTGCTCGTCAACGACGACAACAAAACATTCTCCAGGACAAAGAGCGCTTATAACGAATCGGCGTTGTACGGGGTGGGGGGGGGTGTATGCGTGCACAGGTACTTTCAACATTCAGAAACGTTTGTACCTGTGGCACAGCGCCACGGCAAGTGGGGGGGAGGGGATGGGGGGGACTAAAGTCAAGGATGTTAGTGCGTAGGATAAGAGAGAGAGAGAGAGATGTGAAAGGGAAGCCGAGAAGCTGAGAGGGGTTACAAGATGAACGGGGGGAAGGGAAGGCATGCCGGGACGGTAGTCGCCAAGACGGACGGCGAGGAGGAGGGAGGAGTAGCAGGGCACGACTCAAGATGCACACCAAAGTGTTTGCCGCAAATGAACCACGGCACCCTCGCTGATCTCGTCCATGAGCATGAACTCGGCTCATCCTCGCATACGGCAGCGATGTTTTTTTTGTTTGTTTGCGGCTCGGCCATCGAACAACGACGTGGGGCACCGCCCTCGCGCGGCGCTTCCAGGCTTCCAGGTGCGCTTCCGGAACGTTCTTCCTTCCGATGCGAGGAGGCCACTGCAGCGATGCACTTTTGAAGTCATCTTGGTTGAAAACTCATTCGTTTAGAACTGCTCATTGTGTTTTACTCTGTTGTCCTTCCTCCGCACCTCCGATTAGCACGGTTGGCCACGTAGGGTGCGAAAGAAGTTCAGCATACACGCAGCCCAGGATGAGCGGCGGGGAGATAATAAGGAGCGGCGCCCGTACGGAGGAGTGGGGGGGGGGGAATAAGAGGATCAGGAGGGGGTGGGAGAGGGCCGAGATGGGTGATGATGAAGACAGAGATAGTCAGTTTAACACGTGGGCTTTTGCGACCAATATCATCCATAATAGAGGGCTTTTTGGGGTTAGATCGCGTAAATGTATGAACGTGTCGTTAAAACCCGCCACTACCCGACACATTTATATATTTACGCGATCTAACACAACAAACCTCTATTACAGAGAGAATCACAACTCCAAGTGATTCTAGCAGGTGGCCCCAGATCCTCCACCACCCCCCACCCCTCAGATGTTCGGTACCGTGAGATGTCAATGTCGCCCTCTCGCCGGTAGAGGGCGACATTGGTCCGGCGTTCGGAGCGGTGTCGTGGTCGAGGCAACGAAGCCGCCGGGATCTATTCCGCGCAACCCGATCGCTCACAGGCGTCTTCAACATCGCCTGCTGTTTAAGACGCAACTGGTGCATCAAGCAGAGTATTCAGGATTTAAATCAACTACAGGTCCCAAATGTGCGCCACGTGGTGAAGCACGTGACTACAAATCGCCGAGCAGTAGCAGCAGCAGATCGATGATTCAGGAGTCGAGGAGTCCGTCTCTATCGTATGCAACCGGTTGCGCAACTGATCGTAACCGGTTGCGGATACTTCCACGCGTCGTTGCATTCAACTTAGGTGTGGGCCCAACTCAGGTGGGAGGGGCAAAGACATTCCTTGCTGAGGGCTGTACGAGACTTTCAGAATCAAATTTTGCGGGATGTTTCGGTCAAGTTTTATTCTGTTTAATCAGCTCAGAATATAATTCACGAGGTCAGGATCAGTCTCATTTGCAATAGTGACCTGGGACTTCAGTCTGCCAGTCGAGCAGCGATGATTGCTGCTGCTCCGCCTGCGTGCAGTAGTCCCCCAATTGAGCATTCAGCAGCGTAATTTTCGAATTTTGTCAAATTGGTTTTACCCTGACGTCGGCACACATTTGTCAGCTTCTTTTTCAGAGGCGACCTGATCACGTGATAGCTCATCGAAGTGACTCACTGTGTGTGGGAATTTATAGCCGCCAAAATATTCTTAACTTAAAAATGCTCCGTCGATTCTACACATGGAGGGCAAAGAAGGGAATGCACGGAGGACCCGGAGGAAAATCCACGCCAGCACGTGGAGAGAGAGACACCGCAAACTCCAAATATACAGGGACTGTATCGGGGTCGGAATCGAACCCATGCTTCCCTCCTGTTACCTCGCGAGGGAGATGCCACCTTGCCACGGTGGCGCCTGCTCTTGCGAATAACGTCAGGGGTGTTTTTGTTTTACGTCCGCTGTGAAGCAGACGGCCCATACATTCACCGTGATGTTAAAGCGGGGATCGATTCTGGTATTGAAACCCAGCCAATCTGAAACTAAACTCATTTATTTTATTTTTTACCAGGTAAGACCCACTGAGCTGTGTAGCTCGTTTTCCGAAACGACCTGGCCACAAATGATCGCTCCGCGAAGTGGCTTATCATGCGGAAATATTTAGCAGCCAAATGCTCTGAAAGGCATGTTTATTCTAAATGTGGAGTGGAAAACCGAAGGACCTGGAGTAAAATCCACGTAACCACGGGGACACAGACATTCAAACTCCAAATATATAGGCTTCAGGGTCGGGATCGAATCCAAGACCTCCTGTAGACTAGGCGAGGCAGTTCACATCTTGCCACAGGGACGCGGAGGGGGGTGGGGGTGGCGGAGGTTGAATATTTCCACCCTTTATCACGCTGAGCCAGGACACGGGTTCAGATACCAAACACCGATTATAATTACTCTTTGGTTCTTTCGGTAAAGTCAAGTAGAAAGAAAAATAAATTAAATAATAGCATACGACATTTAGATTGCAACACAAGCAGTCATCATCAGGTACGAATGAATGAGAAAACGAACCTAGTAAACTTTGAAATGTAATGCAATACAACACAGAGAGTCGGCTAACATAATAGTCAACACCCTACCTGGTTGATTACGTTCTTCCAAAGATTGCTAAATTTGAGAGAGAGACAAAACCGATTATAATAACCAATGAGTGTTTGTGCATGGCTTTGTGTACTTTGGTTCAATGTCAAGTGGCGAAGGCTTCCCGGCAGGATGTCACAGGACAAACCAAGGCGTGATGGGATTACTAACCTCGGTTTGATTGGCAGACGTACACACACGCACCCGACCGCCTTTGTCTCTCTGGTGCTAATAATGTTGAAAGCGCCACCCAAGTGGGATAACACTTCTCGTTTTATAGTGATTCAACGTCGTGGATGTGAATTGTGTGCCAATGGTGTGCGACACCGTACGAGGTACATGCTCGCTCACAGCACTTGCCCCAACGGTTCTACACGGCTAAGCGGTGGGTACATGTCCGTATGTGTGTGCGTGCTGGTAATAATGAGTGTTTACATATGGGAATAGTAGGGAGCGGTAGCGTAAGTAATGTTGTGGAAACTCTCTTGCCCTGGGCGTCGAGAAGGAGCCGTTCGCCTGGTTTACCAGAAGGCAAGAAGAGCAAACATGTGGGGCACCACCTGTTCCGCCCGTATTGGGATAGAGCGTTTCCCCCTCGCGCGGGTTTCTCCGGCCTCCTCGCCGTATGCGACTTTGATCCTTTACCTGTACGGCGTCGATGGTGCAATGCTAACGTGCCGTCTCATTGAGGGACTATCACTGCGTGTTATCTTGGTGTGTTCTGGGATTGTTTTGTTGGGGTTTTTTTTGCTGCTGCTGCTGCTGCCCTGCTGCAATTGCTGAATCGGACTAAATATAATCAGTGTACAGTATTTTAAATGTATTTATATTTAGCGACTGGCTTACCGTTTTCTCTATCGTTGCACTGATATTTGTTTTTTTTGGGGGGGATTGTTTTTTTTTACTGTTGTGCCACGCTCACGCGCCCCATGCTGCACATCTGTGTGACAAAAGGATGCCTCCTTCAGTCCAAATAAATATTCTGATCCTGACTTCGAACGATATTTTTTCGTTGCTCGTTGCCAAGTTGCTCTCGAGTGCTGTTAGTTGCTGTCCGCTTTGTGTTTATTTTGTTATTTTTTAGGGCCTTATTTTAGCACGTGCTCAACAACCGTAAATTCTGTAAACACTCATTAATTGGCTGTAAACACCTTCAACGTTATATAGAGATAGCGGACCGCCGAGCTTGGGCAATGGTTGGCGGTGGCTCACCGCCTGGCTGCTGTTTTTCTCGCTCGTTTGTGGTTCCTCTTCGCCGCTCTGAGTCGTCCTCTCTCGCTGTCTACGAGGGCGAGCGAACGCTGTGGTGGTGCCATGGAGCGTTACAAGCTGACATTATTTTTTATTATTATGAATAATAATAAGAGTACTACTGCTACTACCGCTTTGTGCCCAACGTTCCACGTTGACGGTGAGCGAGACGTGCAGGGCTGCACTTTTACCCTTGCCCTCGATGACACGAGGCCTGCGAGGAGGAGGAGGAATCCATTCGGTGGGGTTTGTGTAAATGGTGAGTGCGATCCACGTGTGTTTAGACCGTTTGGCCGCTGTAAACTTCCACGTGATAAGCCACTTCGTTGAGCTATCATTTGTGGCCAGGTCGATTCTGAAAAACAGATATATAGCTCAGTGGGCCTTAGTTGGTAAAATAAGAATAAACAGATTAATGCTTTGTAGTTTAAGTTGTGTTGGAAGTTGGCGTTATTCGTGATGGCGCACTCACGATGTCTGTTTGGTTATTGCTGTTAGTGTTGTTATGGTTATTGTTATAGTTGTTGTTATTGTTGCTAAAGTTGTTGTTGCTATTTTTGTTATTGTTGTTGCTGCACAAAGCGGAAACCTGTTGCCGGTGTTAAATTTGTAGACTTTTCACTGGAAGGTCCAGACTGGAGGCAAAACGAGAACTTTCGTTCGTGAAAGCGGAACGCGCAACAAAGAGGAAGCCTCTCTCCCTTTTTTTGGCATCTCGTCCTCCGCACGGCAGTCGAACCGAACTCCGCCCAAGAGTCGGCAAGAGTCGGCGCTCCGCACGCCGGATTTTGACTCAAACGATTCCCCCCGTTTGGGGAATTGGAAAACAGATGTGGCGAACCGCGCTTTTTCGGGCTACAGGTGCAGCCCCTGAAATTGCTCGCTCACGCCACTGCTGGCGGAAGAACATCTCCGCTAGAGGGCCCCCGCTAGAGACGGACACTTGGCATACGCTTCCACGCTGGGCCATACGTCTTCGGAAGAGGTGGCAAAGACGCACCGATTCGGAGATGTTGTCTCCCTCGCTTGGTAAGCAGGAAGTCGATGCCAGTTGTATTGTTTGTTGTCGGCGTGTGCTCTCTCCCCGTGGTGGTCGCGTGGATTTTTCTCCGGGTCCTCCGGTTTTGCACCTCCACATTTGGAAACATGCTTTTTACATTAAGTTGGCGGTTGCTATACATGTCGAAGTGTGACAATGATTATGACGGTACAGCTACTACGACGATGGGCTATCACGTGTGGCCAGGTCGCCCCAGGGAAAGAGCAGATAGCTCAGTAGGCTTTACCTGGTTAATTTAGGTTTACCCCAGCACACGGGAACGGCACTGCAGCTGTGGCGAATTCAGTAATACTTCTTGGTGCAACAACAACGGCGGCATGTTATTGTATGCGCGTTGAACCGCTTTCATGTAGTGCGTGGATATATCGAAAGTACAACTTTAACCACATCATGATGTGGTTGTTCACTCCTAGCTCTCAACGTCCTGATAGTGGCATTGTCTTTGCGCTGTTCGCCTTTTGGCGTCCTCTGGTCTCACACTGTTTGAGACTAGGCTCTAAAGAAAGCTGTCTCTGGTGTGGACCAATAAGTTTCAAAGACAATGCATCATCATATACTACCAAAGCATGTTTTTTGTTTGCATGTTTACCACAGGTATATGTGGTTAATACAGACACGATTCCTTGCAAAAGGTTTCAGTTTGGTGTTTCAACATCTTAACACAAACTGTTTTATTGCCAGAGAGGGTAAACACCTTATTCTTATAACTTTAACCACGTTACGTTTACTTATCCCGAGAGCGTATCACCGAGTGTCAAGAACTCTTTTCGTGAGAGCCATGCCACTCCATTGGGATGTTTGGCCAAACCCCCTTCTTTTGTAACCGTAACCCAAGTCGGATCGAAGGCGTGCGTGCCATCCGCGCTCTTCCTCGTCCGCTTCGTCGCAGGTGGCACAACGCCTCTCGCCGAGACGATGCAAGACGTTGGAACCCCCGAATACACAAAGCTGTGCTGCTCTTGCGGAAGGACTCCGTTTAAAATGAGCCCAATGTGGTGAAAGGAATATCCGAATCTTAGGAGACACGACGACGACAAATCATGGGAGACACGACAACACGAAAGAAGGTGCGCATACATCAAGTTCCACGTCGATTTATGTTGAACCTGGTGAGAATTGAAGAGTGACCACGCAGGATTGATGCTCTCAACTTGCAGCTTCGACCTGAATACACAGTCGCATGTTGCCCTGGCAGCTGACGCATGTCTTCTTGTAACCGGCAACCGACTACCGACGATTTACTGCGCGCCAGAGCGCCGTGGAAGCTGGCAGAGGGCTGCACGGGTCCTTGAGAGGTGGCAACCCCATTCACAGCAGGAGGCATTGCGACTCTCAAGGGCAGGGAGGGAGGGAGGAGGTGCGCTAAGCAGCGACGGAGAGGGCGCGAGAAGCGGCGTAGCCGTGTCTGGTGGGGCAAGGAGATGCGGGGGCCTGGAATACATTGGCCTAAGGCAGGGGTGGGGAACCTTTTTTCTGCCAAGGGCCATTTGGATATTTATAACATCATTCCCGGGCCATACAAAATTATCAACTTAAAAATTAGCCTGTTATATTTGGTCAAATATTTAATTAACTCACCCCTAATGTGATGGCTGGAACTGCTTCTCTTTGGTGAGGCGTGTGATGATGTTAGCTGGTATTGACGATGTTGCTACTCGCAACTGCTTTTCCAGATTTGCTCCTAGATTTATCGAATTTCGAGTCCCGCCTGCGGTTGCATTGGCAGGTCCAGCAGACCAAATGATTTCGCGGGCCTTATACGGCCCGCGGGCTGGATGTTCCCGACCCCTGGCCCAAGTAGACAAGAGGAGGATGTTCAGGAGGTGGTGGTGGTGATTGATTAAAAACAAAACAGCGATGGGGTGTTAGCAGATGGCGAGGTTGGGTGCGCAATGCGCCGTTGCGTAGGAGACCGGGAGATCGATGATTGATGTTCGGTCACCGCGTTGATGGTATTCGTCCGTAATTTCTCACATGACAGTGGGGGGTGGGGGAAGCGTGATGGCTGCTGTCATCTTCCACTCCAAGTGTGCAGTGGCCACGAACGAGAGTTTGGTGGGGGTGGGGGGGGGGGGGTGTGATGAGATTTCGAGTGTACCATCGATTCCAATGGTGACTGGTAGGTGGTCGAGATGGAATGATATCGATCGTCAACATGCGTGCGGAATTCACCATGCGCGAGCGATGACAGGGGAGGCCGCTAAGGAGGTCGAGGTGAGATGGTGCCGAGGCAGACAAGACACGGAGTTTGGATTTGCCTTAGGTGGACGGTAGGTGGCTGTTTGAGGTTGGGAGGGCGGTGGAAGGTGGCAGGATGAGAGACGCTGAAGAGGTCAGAGGATGCAAGGTCCGGCTTAAGAGATTAAGCACGTTTACTCCCACCTACCCCCTCGGAGACGTCTAGACAGACGACGGAAGAAGCAGGCTACGTACCCTGACGCGCTCCTCACGAGCAACTCCGTAGCGAAGGCCCTGCCACCAACGGTGTCGTGAGCGGGCAGTTGCAGGACTGCGCCGTGACGGGGGGAGGCGTGGCTGAGGGGTTGTTTGTGGAGAGCCGACGGCAATTCCACCCGGCTCTGCCGGAGCAGCGGCACGCCTGGAGGACTGCGACCCTCGAAGGAATGGTGGAGCCCCCGTGGTCGCCCTCACCTCCCCGGCCCCCCGCCCCCCCCCCCCCCCCCCAAGGCGAGTGGAGCTCCACAGGGCGGGTGGAGCTCCACAGGGCGGGTGGAGCTCCACAGGGCGAGTGGAGCTCCACAGGGCGAGTGGAGCTCCACAGGGCGAGTGGAGCTCCACAGGGCGAGTGGAGCTCCACAGGGCGAGTGGAGCTCCACAGGGCGAGTGGAGCTCCACAGGGCGAGTGGAGCTCCACAGGGCGAGTGGAGCTCCACAGGGCGAGTGGAGCTCCACAGGGCGAGTGGAGCTCCACAGGGCGAGTGGAGCTCCACAGGGCGAGTGGAGCTCCACAGGGCGAGTGGAGCTCCACAGGGCGAGTGGAGCTCCACAGGGCGAGTGGAGCTCCACAGGGCGAGTGGAGCTCCACAGGGCGAGTGGAGCTCTGTGGGCCGGAGCTGATGGGTACCACTTGAGGTGGCGAGACGTCTCCCCCGCCCATTGTTTTTAACGCAACAATGCACGCACACAACTGCGGGACGCCCATCGCTTCTATAGTTAATATTTATTGATTTCCAAAAAACAAAAAAACAGAAATCCTAAAGCAAGAGTCGCAGCAACTTTCACAAGCAACTTTAAATGAACAAAGTTACATTCCGATCTATTCGAGGCCATGGTGAAGCAGTTTCAATATGTACAAAACACCAACGATGTCCAGTGGCAGAGTGGGGTGGGGGGGGTAGTGCCACTGGCGAATATGTACGACTATCCAACCGAGACCGACCAGTGAAAGTTTACTTTGCGACAACACGGGTGCAATAAGAACTCCCTAATTATAACCGTGAGTTTTTTTTTGTTTGTTGCGAGAGATGAAACGTAACCTACTTACTGTACTACGTAGTTTTTTTTTAGGCTTAGTTAACATGAAATACACAAATTCTACATAGACCGCCCCCCCCTCCCCTCCCACCAGCCCAACCGCCCCCCCCCGCGCGCCCTCCCCCCCCCCCCCCCCCCGCGTCCCCCCCCCCCCAAAAAAAAAGGTGCTAGCCTCGGCAAGAGCCTGCGATGTGCTTCCTTTTTTTAAAATCCTTTATTTGTTTAAAAGCGTCGCGGCGAGGGGAATCACAACCAGCTCGCGGTCGTGAAGACACCGGCCGCGTCACCGCATCGCCTCAGCTGCCCCCCCCCCTCCGCCCGCTCCTAACCCCCCCTAACCCCCCCTAACCCACCCCGCACAAAAAATACCACGACCGCCCCCCCCCCCCGACTTCGTCACCCCCCCCCCTCCGCCCCTTCCCAAAGTCGTCGTCGTCTTCTCAAATCGGCAATGATTCACATTATAACGCGGCAAAGCCTAAAACGACGTCTCTGCGAGTCTCGGTTTCAGTCTCACGATGCCCGTAACCCCTAAAAACCTGCCGCGGGAGCAAACCGATGTGCAAACGCCATGACCCACGAACGCCTCCCCCCACCCCCGCCCCCGCCCCCGCCCCCATCATCCTCATCGTCATTCCTCCTCCTTTCCCCTCCTCATCCGAGCTCCCACCAGATCTCTTCCGTCCATACCAACCCACCCACCTCGGAACAAAACGCGATCACACAACCACCTCGAGTATGATACACCGGTGTGTGTGTGTGGTGGTGGGGGGGGTCTCGTAAATGTTACGTCGCGCACACGACACACACGTCTTATCAAAAGGGGGTTCAAAATGTTACGCGAGGCGGTCATCTTCCAGCACCCCCCACCACCACCTCTCTCACGGCTCCTCTCTCGCTCTGCACCCCCCCCCCCCCGCTCGCTCTAAAAAAGCCCCCCCCCGCTTTTTTTCAAAGCGGCCCCCCACACCTCCACCACCCCCACACCACGTGACGTGTTCTCTACCCCTCCCCCCTCCTACCGTAAACAGTCTCGACACGATGCCCCCCCCCCACCACTAACACGGGACCAGAGGAACTTGGGGGGGGGGGCACTGAGGCCCGCGACGCGCGCACACAGAGAGATAGACAGACAGAAGAATACCCGACAGCTGTGGGGGGACCATAGTGTGAGTGTGTGTGGCGTGGTTTGTCGTTACATTTTCTTGTTTTTCCTCTGACGCACGCAAGAAAATGAACCCCCCTCCCTTTCCGCCTAATACCCCCCCCCCATACGTACACGCAACATTCTGTATATAAAAGTATGCAAATCGTATGCAAAAATCGGTAATACTGACAACGCGATGATCAAGGTATACCCATTGCAGACTGCGGGGGTGGTGGGACGAGGTGGGGGGGGGGGGAGTGACAGGTGGGCCTGGCTACCTTTTTCTTTTAATCACTTTTTTTTGGGGAGGGGGGCGGAGGAGGAGGAGGACACGAGAAGAGGAACAAAAAATAAACGGGGAAAAGAAGCGACCGCACATCCCTGGAAAGTCTCTCGAACCCCAGAACGCCGGCCATGGCACCGTGCCGGGAAGGAGAGGTAAAGGGGGGAGCCTTAGCGCCCCCCTCCCCCTCTCACCACTCCCCCTCCCCCTCGTCGTCGTCGTGGCTGCCGTCACCGCTGCCGTCAGCGATGCCACCGCCGCCGACGCTCTCTACTCGGCCTCGGGGGCCGCAGCTTCCGCCCCTTGGGCCGCGCTGGGGGCGGCCTCCGCCTCCTCGCTCTTCTCCTCCTCCGCTTTGCTCGGCGCCGTGGCGGCCGGCGGCGCGGCCGCCACGGCGGCTTCTCCCGTCGTCTTGGCCGGAGCGGCGGCAGCGGCGGCGGCCTCCTTGGCCTCGCTGGCATCCCCCCCCGCCGCCGCCGCCGCCGCGCCGGCCTCCGCAGCCGCCGGCTCCTCCTTGGCCTCGTCGCCAGGCTTGGCCACGGCTGCCGCCGCCGCCTCTTGTCCCTTGCCGCTCTCTGCCGCGTCGGGGGCGGCAGCAGCGGCCGCCGCCTCCTGAGCACCTCCTGCCTCCTCCTTGGCCTCCGCCGGCTTCGGCTCGGCCTCCTTGGCCGGCGTCTTCTCAGCCGCCGCCGTGGCGGCGGCCGCCCCCTCCCCCTCCTCCTTCTCCTCGCCGCTCTTCTTGCCCTCGGCCGGCGCGGCGGCGGCCTCCTCCTTGGCCCCCTCGGCCCCTTCGGCCCCTCCCTCCTTGGCGGCGGCCGCCTTGGCGTCGCCCCCCTCGGCGCTCTCCTCCTTGGGCTTCTTCTTGAAGGAGATGCCGCTCAGCTTGAAGGACTTCTTGAAGGAGAAGCGTTTCTTCTTCTTCTTGTTGGGCGTCTCGCCGGACGAGCCCGGGGTGGCCGCGTCGTCCGACTTGGGGGAGGCGACCGCCGAGGCCGGGGACGCGGCCGCTGCGGCCCCCGCGGCGCCCTCGGCCTGCGCCGGGGCGGCCGCGGCGGCGGAGGCTTCAACGGCATCGCCGTTGGAGTCCGGTGCTTTGGCGTCGTCGGTGGCCGCGGGGGCGGCGGCCGCCCCTCCGGCGCCGCCCTCCTCCTCCTTCTCCTCCACCTCCTCCTTGTCGGCGGCCGCGACCGTGGCACTGCCGTTGGCCTGCACGTCGGCCTTGGCGTCGCCGGCTCCGGGGGACGCGTCGCCGTTCACCTTGGCGTGGTCGCCGTCCTGCGTCGGCCACGCACGCACACAGACGGACGACAGACGGGTGACGCACAGAGACAAAGATCCCCCCCCCCCCGTATTGCCTTGACAGACTGTTGGGGGGGCAAGTGTTGTTGTTAGCGAGCACCTATGAAGCGCGGCATTCCTCACACGAGGGGGGGGGGTGGGTGGCCCACACCACGGTTCAGATAACCGTCATTGCGGTTGGTCGCGAGCGGGAATCAGACTCGGTCCGTTAACCGCGACACTACGCACGCAGACAGACCACTCGTGTGGCGTGTCTGCGCTTGCTTTGCTCACTGGACAACTCCGTGCGGTGAGGTGCGAGATCTCGGTACATCTTCCAAGACATCTGCTTAGCGTCGACGACCAGGCCAAACATCCCCCACCACCTCCCCATCCGCCACCGAGAGGATCCTAGAGCTCCCCCTCTAGACGGGTTCCCTTCCGCCAGTAGCGGTGCGAGTTCACAATCGCGGGGTTGCACCTCTGCCACCTTTGGTCACTTGTCAATCCGCTGCCAGATGAGAGCCCCTCCACCCCCATGCCGCGTCGGCCGTGGGCGCCGTTTGACCATACTTCACCATCCCGGGGTGGGGGGAGGGGGGTGTGCCGGGTGGTCTGTTTGCCCTGCACGTGGAGGAGGCTGCCACGTCTCTGTGGCTACGTGAGCCGACGTCGATACCCCACAAGATATAATATTGACAAACACGTGCAGTGATTTACTGATCGCGCGTACCCGGCGCTCTTGCTGTAAGACGGTTCCACGTGCTATAAAAGCGTGATCTTAATTACCCCCCCCGCCCCGCCCGCCGCCAAGAGTCACAGCGGCGGTTTCGTGCTGGGCTCGCGGGCTCTGACGTCGCTCGTGCCGTTGTCGGCCGTGGCCGGGAATCGAACGTGAGCTCGCCGTGTCTGTGTGTGTGGGGGGGGTCATCGTGCTCGGGTGGTGGAGCGCACGCGCCACTGCACCACCGCTACCCTTGCGTGGCCCTCCAGCCAAGCGACGACACGAATTGTCGCGTTTCGGTTTCGCGAACTCGATTTGAAGAATTGCTTCCCTTTAAAAAATATATATATATAATTCAGTCTGCCACGAGTTGTTTACCGGTTACGCCGCGGTGGCAAGATGTGAACTCCCTGGACTAGTACGCAGGAGGTCGTGGGTTTGATCGCGACCCTGACGCCTGCTGTATATTTGGAGTTTGTGTGCGTCTCTCCCCGGTTTTTCCCCCTCCACATTTAGAATCAACATGCATTTTTACAGAATTTGGCTGCTATAGATTTCCACATAAGCCACTTCCATTGAGCTATTATTTGTGGCCACGTTGTTTCTGAAAAAGAGCTATATAGCTCAGTGGGGCCCTATCTGGAAAAAAAAAAGTTAAGTTTTTTTAGCTTAGTACTATTGTGGGCATCATTTAGTGAAGTTTTTGTTCACTCCGCGAATCGACACGCAAAGTAAAGACGCGCAGCACCGCGTAACCCCATAGACCGTTTGTCACGCGCCATTCGATGCACCGATTGTAATCGGCGGCGTCTGCCACCCTCGCTATCTGCCAACGGCCGTCGAGGCAAGCTGCTTCATTTTCGTTCGTCCGGGCGAGAAAAATTAAACGAGAGAAGCAGGATGCGGCTTGCTTCTCTCGTTTGCAAGAGTGGGCTGGCTGACCAAAATGGCTAAAAGCTAAAGGCAAAGTAACAAAAAAAACGGCACAAAAGAACAACCTTGTCACACATTGGGTTGGCACGCATTACAATTATGGCTGTCGCCTGATAAGGCTGGTTATAACTACGAGCGATGCACCACTGTGCTGAACTGCTAACTAACTGGCACGTTTAGCTTACGTGACAAACCTGACCAATGTGGCTGTGTCGGGTGTTTGGGCGGTTTAACGACGCAATTAGACATTTACGCGATCTAACCCCCCCAAAAAACCTCTGTTAAATGGATAATATTGGTCGTGAAAGCCTTCTACGTGTTAAGCTGATCGTGGCCGTGTTCGGTCAGCACCATCGCTTAGCCACCTTTGTCTCCCCGGTGTCGACACTTATCAAAAATATCAAGTACGGTCCTCGTGTTTACGGTTGATTCTCTGTGTGATTCTCTCCACTGGTTGTTAGCCGTGGCTGGGAATCAAACTTACGTTATAGTTGGGATTGTAGCACGCTACACGGAACCACTCACTGAACATCACTGTCCCAAAGCACACACACAGAGGCACACGTGAATCAGGGCCTGACAGCAGCAGTAGCACTGCGGTGTGCATTAGTCAAGGGCGCCTTCATACAACGTACGCAAGGTGGATTCCACGTGCAGTCTAACGGAGCACGGGACGGGGGGGAGAGAAGAGCACCTTTAATAATCGTTGGGAAGAGATTTTATTTTCTTTAACGAGAGAATGTAACGTTCGAGGGAGCGAGAGGTTTCAAAACGTGGGAGCGCAGAGGGAAATAAACGTGGAAATTAGAAGACGTTTGGGGTAAACTTTAAACGAGGAGAGAATTCAGCCGACACGCGGCGCTGTGAAGAGCAAAGTCGGAGACTTGAGCGATGGCGGAGTCGACAAGAGGAGGAAGATCCAGGTGCCAAGCAACGCCCAGACGTCGGGGGCAGCTGGATCAGAGGTCCACGGGGATAGTGGACGCCAGGGTGGCTAGGAGACGCTAACTACCTCGCCCGGTATGCAGGTGGCCGCGGGTTCGATCCCGACCCCTGACCCCTGCTCTCTATTTTTTTTGCATGTTCTCCCCTTGTCTGGTAACATATAGAAACCAAAATAGTTTTTAGATGGGGGGGGGGGGAGGGGGGGGAGTCGGGGGGGGTAGCGCACCACGGGGGGAAGTGGGAAGCAGGGAGGGGAGTCCAGCGAGCAGATCGCAATCGACGGCCGTGAGGCTGCTCCCGTAGCGATGCGACATGGCAGAGCGCACGCCGCTCACTCGCTCCCTCCGTGTGAACGAACATTCGAATGTCCCCCCCCCCCCACCCTTGTTACTCCACTAAACTGTTTGAATTTTTATTTTACCAGGTAAGGCCCACTAAGCTGTATAGGTCTTTTTTCAGAAGCGACCTGGCCACAAATGACAGCTCAACGGAGTGGATTGTCGCGTGGAAATCTAGAGCGGACCGAATACTCTCTAAACGCACGTTGAGATTCTGAATGGAGGGGAAAACCGGAGGAGCCAGTGAAAAATCCACGCGACCATGTGGAGTGAAAGAGACACCGCAAAATCCCACAACTTCAACCTCCTGTACAGCGGGCGAGGTAGTTAACATCTCAACACCGTGGCGCCCCTCTGCTGGATGGTCAGGGGGGTTGACTTGATCATACTTCCTTGTGCTGGTCGGAGCAGGTTGGCGAAGTTGAGTAGGGTGGGGTGTGGGGGAGGGAACTACCAGGACCTTATTAGATGTCACTTTCCACCGATGCATTTATGTATTTTGAACTCATTTTCGCACCGTACGTAGTAAGCCAATCGTCCTTATCGCACCGCGTTAGCCGCGGCCGAGAATCGAACTCAGGCTGGCCAAGAGAAATTACACGAGTAGAAATCTACACTTCTCATTGGCTATGTAGACAACGTCACTTATCTATTTACTTCACGACGAACGGGAATCGAGGGCTCCTAACACCAGCGCGACCAACTGCGCGAAATCAATCGGAACCAGAATGTGAATTTCGACTGGAGGAATCCGATGAGCTACAGATGTCCAGCATGGGCGGGGGGTCAGCGATTTAAAACGAACGAACAGGGAGCTGCTTTGGCAGTGACGTAGCAGGGATGGTTTCCTCCTCTACAAACACCACACGCACACAGACATCATATTATATTACCAGGAAAGGCCCACTGGGCAATGTAGCTTTTTCAGAAGCGACCTGGCCACAAATGATAGCTCAACGAAGTGGTTTATCACGTGGACGTTTAAAGCAGCCAAACACTCTAAAACGCGTGGTGTTGATTCTAAATGTGGAGGGTGAAACACGGCGAGAACACGCAAACTCCAAATATACAGCACGCGTCAAGGCCGGGATCGAACCCGCGACCTCCTGTATACCAGGTGAGGGAGATAACATCTCGCACACCGCGGCGCTCTAATGCAACGGTGATCATTGTCCCCTTTTGCATATCCAGGAAAGCCTCGCCAAGTCTCAAGACTCGTCGTCAGAAGGGTCTTGCCACATTGTGATGTTTGACTGCCACACTTATGTTTGACCCATGTTTGTGGCTTCGGCCAGAAACGAACTGCAACAGCCTGGAGGGCGACGTGGGGGGGGGGGGGGGGATAACCTACGAAGAAACCTACGAGTGGAAAATTCCCCAAGCGCCACAAAGATGGATACACGAATCCATCAATTTACTGTCATCTCCTGCCACACTTCGAATGTATATGCGAATTGTATTATTATTAACATTCAATCGAATCCAAGCGCATTTATTAAAATAAATGCACTATGCAAAAAAATGTGTTTGTGTCTTGACCTGATTTAAAAATAATTCTACTTCATTCCATCAATTTCCCAAAAACCTGCGCCCCACAAGGGAGGTGGGCTGTCGATGCGCATCACTGTCCATGGTGGCTAGAAACTAAGTGGCATTGCCAGAGCCATGGAGCAGAGCGGCTCCGCACGTCACACCACGTTCACCTCAACAGCTCTGCGCGTCAGCCACAGGGCGATGGACATAATGATGGTGGTGGTGGGTAATGCGTTATTGACCCAATGGGAACGCCAGGCGTCGCAAAGCCATCATAATTGTCGCGCCGTAGGCCTAGTGCTGCGAGTTGGCCAGGACTTTGGCAGCGCAGCACTGGATTATTGAATCAATCCGTGGAGAATTTGTTAGTTCTGAAAAACGGGCGACCCGAGTTTCGATTGTTGGCCACGGCTAGCCGAGTTTTGCGAGCGACGCGCCAACCGGTCGGTCCTTGGGGGTCGCCAATGTCATGCCCTCGTCTCCACGCCCGCACTGACCGGCGTGGTGAAGTATGGTAAAATAACACCCGAGGAGCGGCACGGTGTGGGGATGGGGGAGGCCTTCGTCAAATTAGTTGCGGGAGAGTTGCGGAAAATTATTTATTGCATGGCGAGCCAATTTCACAGCTCGCGCTGGGTTTCAAATTGAATAGCAATGGCTTTGTCTTTCCACCTTATTATCAAAAGACAAAGATCCCTCCCCGTATAGCCTTAAACAAACTGTTGGGGCAAGTGCCGTTAGCGAGCACCTACGAGTGCCGGGACAGCTGTTATCGGGTCGCGAGTGGGAATCGAACTCGGGTTCTCGGACTCGTGGCGTGGCACGCTAACCACTGCACCACGGCCCTGTTTTAACGTTGACATCCGTGAAACTGCACGTTGCTGTTCAACTGTGGTGGGCATGGCACACGGAGGTAGGCGCATCATAAATAATTAGCATCCTTGCGGAGAACACAAGTAACAAACTCAGGAGCATGCGCACCCTGTAACACCGTCCACTCACAAAAATCAATCATTTGCCTTTTGCATCTCATCAGCCGCACGGCTTTCCTTCTGGGATTGCACAATTTCAACGGCATTGGATTCAACGCAAGCAAACTCTGGTTTTGGCTTTGGCATTCAGTGTCTCATCACCATCAGTCAGAGGCTCGCTTGAACCAACCAATCACTGCTGGTGAACTTGCCAGATAGGCATGGCCACTCTCAGATACGGGAGCCTGGGTTTTCCCAGTTGATATTCGTGCTAGAGTTGCACGGTGTTAAAGCTTTACCGGAGAATCATAAATTGCGTGGAGGGGACCTTCAAATAATTACAGTTTCGATTGGAAATTCGACAAAGATCGTAGAAAGTTTTCTTGTAGATAATTTTGTCAGCGGCTCGGAGGTCACGTACGGCACCAACACCTGCACGGGGGTCCTGGATTGGAACCCAGTTTCAGCCGCCCGTCGTCGATAAACAAGTCTGTCAGTAGGTTTGGCGAGTTGGTCTCAATGCCTTTCACGGAGAATCACACTCAAGGGACCACCCCCCCCCCCCCCCCGTTGACCCTTACCGGCTCTCACTAAAACTCCGGTTGTGGTTCAAATAAAGTCGTTTTAATTTCATTGTCCCATTTCCAGTTGTGAGAAAAGGTGCCACAGAAAATGTAAATGTTCATTGCCACGTGTATATCCTTGGCAGGGAATACATATACATGTATTTGTATGTCTTGAAGTTGCTCCTCCAGCCGTTGGCCGCGCTACATCAGTGCCCAGGCTGGGCCGGGCCCCACATCCGCAACCGCTCGCTGTGGCCGTTCCAAAGATTGACGACGTTTCTTTCGCCATTTTTCGAACCGCCCTTGGTGACCTGACGGCGTCCGAGAGTCGTACCACCGAAGGGAGATGGAGTGATGGATTCTGATCCTGGGGCGGGAAGGGACTGGGTTGGTTCGTTACGTCGCGGGATCGTGAAGAGATAGCGATGACTCGGTGAGGAATGCGTGGGAGGGGGGTTGCATTATCCAGCAGTGGATTGACCATGGCTGACTGTATATACAGTATATAAAATAATCACCGATGCATCCGATCGAGAGAAGACGTGGAACGTGGGAGACGGAGCGATGAAATCAAACTCGTACATGCAGGGGTTCTGGGAGGGATTGTCTCATTGTGAAGGGATGGCAACGGGTAAGGGGAGGGGAGGTGAAGGTGGCTTCGTCCAGCAGTGTATTGATCATGGACAGATGATGACGAATGATTTAGCAACGCGTGTTTTGATACGTATTTTTTTCACGTGGAAGAGCGCTCTCATCTCTCTGTTTGTGCCAGGGTCTCCTCCACGTGCTGGATGCGTGCTGCTGCTACTCCACACGTGTTGTGCTCGCGTGCTCTCGCATTAACAGTTTAAATGCCCCCCCCCCACCACCGGCCTCCCACCCTCTCTCCCTCCACTCCACCGTGTATTCCACCAGCAATGGCAAAGTAGCAGCAGCGGCAGCAGCAGCAGCAGCAGCCACAGTGCCCTAATCACGACTGCTGCACACGTTCTACCGCACAGGAAACACCCACCCACCATGCGATACCACGAAGCAAGCCGGACCCGAACACACTCACTCACTCTCGTAACAGGCTGCTGGGGAAAGTGCTGTTAGCGAAAGATGGCACGGCACACGAGGGGGTGGCGGCCAGCACTACCCCACCCCCGACCGCCTTTGTCTTCCCAGTGGCGATGTTTACACACCGCGGCAGATGTTGATTTGAGACTGAATCGACCTAAGGGAGGCCCAGGACAGGTTCAGATACTCGTCACACCGGTGTGTTGGCCCGTGAGCGGGTATCTAACTCGGGTCGCCGGGTTCGTAGCGCAGCGTAGCGCTGACCCGCTCCCATCTCGCACTCACCCCATTCACGCACTCACCCCATTCACTCGCAAATTCACACCCGGGGCCAACACCACACCGTTACGAAATCATGCTATTCACCATCATCATCAACCATGGTCATTCCACTGCTGGATAAAGGCCTCCCCTCTCCCCCCACGCCGCTTGCGTCTACCACCTACACAACACCACTGTTGCTGTATGGCTCGAGAACAATTTGGACACACACGGTTACTCCAAAACTATCAACGTATCACGTAGCAATGAACTACTGTAACTATTTGGTGATGCTGCCGCGTTTGCATTGGTGCACGTGCAACAAACTCAATACGGTCGGTGCCAACTACACTTCAAATCGCCCGATGATGCTGGTCGATGTTGTGGATTTACCCTCCAACACACCGGTGGGCTGAAGAAGTAACTAATTGGCGTTTTGTTTACGTGACAAATCCCTTACTAATTGGCTGTGTCGGGTGGTGGAGGGTTACGACGGGTTTATACTTACGGGATCTAACCCAAAAACCTTTAATATGAGTAATATTGGTCGCGAAAGCCTACTACATGTTAAACAGACGAAATACACTACGGCCTTAACAGTAAATGTATCATAACGTGGGCGACGTGTCGACCGAAATGGGCCTTTGCGATACAGGGGACTCATCTACTTACGAAAAATCGACTTATGAATTTTCAGAGATAGTCTGTAATGTCCAGTTGCCTGTTCGGATCGAGAGTCGTAAGCACAGCCACCGCGCAATAGATGGCGGTGGTGGCACCTCCATCTGCAGAACGTGAAGAGCCAGTGGCATCTACATCTGCAGAACGTGAAGAACCAGTGGCACCTACATTTGCAGAACGTGAAGAACCAGTGGCACCTACATCTGCAAAACGTGAAGAACCAGTGGCATCTACATCTGCAGAGCGTGAAGAACCAGTGGCATCTACATCTGCAGAACGTGAAGAACCAGTGGCATCTACATCTGCAGAACAAGTGGCATCTACATCTGCAGAAGGTGAAGAACCAGTGGCACCTACATCTGCAGAACGTGAAGAACCAGTGGCATCTACATCTGCAGAACGTGAAGAACCAGTGGCACCTACATCTGCAGAACTGAAGAACCAGTGGCATCTACATCTGCAGAACGTGAAGAACCAGTGGCATCTACATCTGCAGAAGGTGAAGAACCAGTGGCACCTACATCTGCAGAACGTGAAGAACCAGTGGCATCTACATCTACAGAACGTGAAGAACCAGTGGCATCTACATCTGCAGAACGTGAAGAAACAGTGGCACCTACATCTACAGGAGATTATACAACTTGTAAAGCCATTTCCCGTGTTTAGTGTACATGCCGTACAACATGTTTGGAATCGATAGGAGTATAAAGTTAGACTTTTACGAACAGTACCTTTGGAACCTAACTCGTTCGTAAGTAGTCCCTGGACTCCAATGATTGGGTTTTATTTGAAACAGTCGCGGTGGTGAGTGTAGCGGCCTCTAGTGGTTGCCAAGATTCACGTGACCGCCACGTGTAACAGTTATATTTATTCACATCTGAATTGCACAATGATCGGAATCGATACGCACTTAGATTTTACGTCGTTAACCCATCATAATAGACACACACGTCGGTAGGCTTGGTTTATCGAATAAAATAAATTGGGGGGGGGGGGGGGGAGTAGATCGCGTTCATATAAACGTGTCGTGAAACCCGCCACCACCCGACAAAGCCAATTAGTAAGGTTTAGTCACGTGAACAAAACGTGCCACTGCGTTACTAGTTCAGCACTACTGTATAGTGTAGTGTATAGTGTAGTATACTAGTACAGCAGCACAGCGGTGTTGTTGAAGAGTAAACCCACGACAAATATTTACAATTAGTGTAGTGTATAGTGTAGTATACTAGTACAGCAACACACCGGTGTGTTGGAGAATAAACCCACTACAAACATTTACAATTCCAGTGAACCGTGACGTTTCGCCGATAATTACAACCAGCCTCATCAGGTGACAGTAAGAATTGTGGAGAAATCTTACTTCTGTTTCGGTCTTAAATAGACGGGGGTGGGGATAAATGGGACGTCGTCACTTATGAACCAATTAGGGTGCGAACGACCAGAGGGGTTGCTCATGTTTTAATTTCAATATGAATGGTCAAATCGATCGATATAAATCGATCATTCTATTACGTCGGGAGGGATATGTTATAAATAATCATCATCATCATCATATAATTGAGTGATCGTCTTTAAGCAGAGAGAGAGATGGGATCAGCGGCGTGGCCCAGCGTTTTGTGCAATTCCACCACGGGGCCGCTGGAGGTCGCTGCAGACCACGCGGCATCCACCACGACCGCTTGCTCGTGGCCGGCGTGCGCGCACGAGGTGGGGGGGGGGGGTTGAGTTTGAATTTCGCGATAGACGCTGCATTTGCTCCACCCCCACCCACAGTCCTCCACCACCACCACCCCTCCCCCCCCTTAGCAGCACCACCGCCACCGCCTTTAGCGAGACATCGTTACAGTGAACAGACCCCCCCCCACACAACACAAAAGCCGAGCCTCGCTCTCCTATCCCCCCCCCCCCCCATTATCGCGAGCGGTCTTTGCCAGAATAACTCGCATCCCTTAGCAATAACCACTGCCGTCGCATTAAATGGGGGGAACAAAAAAATAGTCGCCGTTTCGGCCAACGGTTCTTCCTCATGCGCGGTCGCGCAACACTGCCCTAATAAGCGGGGGGGATATATATTTGTCGACGTTTCGCACAATATATGCCACCAAGGCCCATTGCCCGAAACGTCGCCATGTTACACGTTGCTACCGAATTCCCTTTACGAGATGGGTATTAAGTGACGAACTGTGCGCGGGAGTTGTTTCGTGAATTGCGCCACTGCCAAACGGCAGCATCGCAAATGAAAATTTCTTGAATGTGAAGACAAAATCTCTGCATTCTGTGCGAGAGATACACACGGGAGGGGGATTGTGTAGGGGGAGGCGGGGCTTTGCGTTTGGGGGGATTTTTTTAATACCCCTCCAAAAAATGTTACATGTGACAACCTCAACAGGTCCGTGGTTTGTCATCTTAAACATGGTTGAGGGGGGTGTTCTGTTGTTTTAAATATCCAGCAGCTTTATGGGCGGTTTTGTTGTGTGTATAATGTGTCCAACTGCTATGGCTTTAAGGGAAGCTCGGCGGGCTGCAAATGTTTGGCGTCGTGATTGGGGCTCCAGGTGCGCCAGCCAGGGTCTCCTCCTGACCCCCCCCCGCCCGGCCGCCCCGACAACTCCGCGCCTCCCGCAGAGAGCGCTTCTCGCAAGGCGTCGCGGCGGCAGCTTCCCGAGGAACGAAATTAACGATTCCGCTCGCGTCTCCCTTCTCCCTCTCATCCTCTCTCTCTCTCGCTCGCCACACAAAGGGGAGCGTCGGACTCGAGCTTGCGAAGGGAGCGGTAACCTCCCCCCCTCCCCCGCTCATCCTCCCCTTACCCCCCTCCCCCTCTCTCCTTTCCCAACTACCCTCCCCCTCTCTCTCTCCTCTCTACCCCGCCCCCCCTCCCGGCCACTCATCCACCCACTATCCCCCCCCACTCCCTTCCAGCTAACCTCCCCCCACCCGCCTTCCCCCCCCTCCTCCTCCCGAGATTAATCGACCACGGCTCCCGTGTTCGAGGCATCGAGACAACACAAAGACAACGCGGTTGGATACAGCCGAATACTGTGCAATGCACGCACGGATAAAAAGATCATCCGTGTAGCCTTAACAGACTGTAGGGACAAGTGCTGTTAGCGAGCACCTATGAAGGCCGGCACGGCACACGAGGGGGGTGGGTGGCCAACACCACGCCCGGCCGCCTTTGTCTCCCTAATGGCAATGGGTTTTTTTGTACATATAGCACCAGGTACTCAATTGAGGCTGAGTCAACCTAGGGGGAGGCCCAGGACCGGTTCAGATTATCGTCACTGGTGTTGTCCGTGAGCGGGAATCGAACTCGGGTCGCCGGCTTCGTAGTGCAGCGTAGCGCTAACCGCTGCGCTCGCACACACGCGCACACACACGCGCGCGTGTGCTTGCAAGTGCAATAAATAACACACACGCTTGCCAGTGCATGTCTACTCACACATTACACAGCCATCATCATCACGCAGCAGCAGCAGCACAAGCGAGCTGCCCAAAAAAAACACCCGGACGAGGCTTGAACAAGATCCCCCCCCCCACTCTCCACCTTACCCCAATCGCCCGCTCACTCAAAACGTCCAAGCGAAGCGAGAACAAAAGAATTACAGCAACACAAACATTAACCCGTACGGCACACAACGACGCGATTATCCGCGCCTCCGATTAGCGCGGTTGGCTTCGTGCGGTGCGAAAGAAGTTCGACATTCAGAACATATACAAAACACGCGTACAATTTACTCTTGCCACCCCCCATCCTTCGCCCGCCTTTATCGCTCTACCCCACGGCCCCGGCTCGTAGCGCGCGCGATTCAGAGCGAGCAAAGCGAACGAGCAGAGACACACACACACACGCGCGCCCGTAGACACACACACACGCGCGCCCGTACACACACACACACGCGCCCGTACACACACACACGCGCCCGTACACACACACACGCGCCCGTACACACACACGCGCCCGTACACACACACGCGCCCGTACACACACACACATGCGCCCGTGCACACACACACGCGCCCGTACACACACACACACATGCGCCCGTACACACACACGCGCGCGCCCGTGCACTGGGAACTGACCTGTCCGTTGAGTTTTTGGGGCGATGCCACCGCAGCGTCCCCCACGGTTTCGCGGTTGCCCGCCTTGGACAACTGTCCGCCCATGCTTGCGCTGAACAATAGGCGCGCGCTCGAGACGGCGAGAGGAGCGGAGGCGAGAGAGCGCGCGATGCGGTGCGAGAAGAGATTTGAGACAAAGGAACGAGCGAGAGAGAGAGAGAAAGGGGACCCCTCTCTTCAGACAGCCGCTGCCGACGCCGCCTGTAGCTTTGCCGGAAGAAAAAAAAATCTGTCGTCTCGGTTTTTTTAAAAATTATTATAATGCGAGTAGCTCCCTCTCTCGCTCGCAGCCACCACCCACCACCTCCTCCTCCAATCCTTATTCCACACCGCGTGGGGAGCGAGCGAAGGGAAGTCTCGGGATGAAGCGAATGAGCCGCCTCGCAGATGCAACGCGCGTCGGCCGCGGCGATTAACGAACGAACAGCAAAAAAATCGAGAAAATGATTCGCTCGAGAAAACGAGATTACAGCTCGCGGACGAGTTCGTAGGCGGGCGGTAGTCGAGGGTTTTGCTTTTTTGCGGTCGTCCTCGCCTCGTCTAAAACAAGCCGACGAATACTTAGCGCGAAGTCGAACGGCGGGGACGAGCCGAGAGCGAGCGAGGGAGCGACACGTGTCGAACAAGACGGCGTGCGAAGAAAAGAGGAGGAACAGGGGCGAGAGCAAGGAGGAGAGGGGGGGGGGTGGAGTCGCGGCGGGGGTGGTGGTGGTCGAGTTGTCGGATGGAACTCTCCGGGAACGACAACGCCGAGTGGGCGACTGCGCTACCGCTGGTTGCTCTGCCGGTGGATAGATGGGGGAGGGTGTGTGGGGAGTTAAAGGAAGAGGAGGCCAAGGGAAGTCGCTCTCGCCGCTACTGCTGCTGCGCTCCTCCGCACGCGCTCCCAGCTCCGATCTGCGCGACACGCGCGCGCTCCCTCGGCTCCCGGGGCGCGCGCTCGAGGGGTAGCGCGCCCGCGCGCGCGTCACCGGCACCCTACCCTCCTCCCGCCCCCGCCAGCCAATTAGGAGCCGTCTCGCAGTGGCGGGGAGGTGGAGGGGGGGGCGGCGTCGGCGCCGTGTGGAGGGGAAGGTGGCAGGGGGCGTGGTTTCGCATAAATCAGGCGAACAATGAGGAGGGGGTGGGGCGGAGTACGGGGGAGGGGGAAGGAGGACGTGGGGGGGGGGGAGATGGGGGAGGGGAGATGAGATTTTTTTTTCTCCAACAAATGTTTTACGAAAAGAAAAACCGAGAGACGGAGAGGATGGTAAGGGAAGAGAGAGAGAGGAGGTGATGCGGTGGGATCGTGGCTGGGTGGATGTGGCGACACGAACGCTGGAGAGAAGATGAATTGAACTCCACCTCGCTCGGTTCCGCGCGATCCGTCGCCACGCATTGGCAGAGCCCCTGGCGCGTTCGCATCGCTCCGCGCTCGTGCCAACTAACGAGAGTCGCGCGCGTGCCGTGTGCTCGATACGTTATTGGACAAAGCACCCATCCATGGCACACAGGGCCTACGTTGCGCCCACCGCTCTCACGCATTCGGCCACCCGCCATCCGATGCCCACACACAAATGCACGCGCGCGCGTGCATTTGCAGTCCTCTCTCTGCACCCACCCATCCAAAATCCCATGCCGTCCACTCATCACCCATCTTCCACACATCAACCCAACATCGTCTCACCCGACTCCCGAAAACCACGCACGCCAACTCCACCCCACGCCCTCGCTCCCCTCCCTCTCGCCATCGTCTCTCCCTCCCTGCACCCCGCCTCTCCTCCCTCACCTCGTCACCATCCCCTCCTCCTGCTCTCTCATCCCCCTCGGCGCGCCCTTCCCCCTCCTCCCCACGACCACCTCCTCCTCCCCCCGCGAACGCGCGGTCCCGTTTAAGAGCGGCGTGTTGGGTTCCTCTCGTTCCGTGCCTCTCAGTCTCTCCCAGCGCCTCCCAGTGTCTTGCTCATCCCGTCGTCTTCCGTGTCTCCGCGTCTCGCCACGTGTCTCCCTGTGTCCCTGCATCGCTCCCATCGCATCCTCATCCCGTCATTCAATGTCTCTCCCATGGTCGTCCCTCCGTATATTTACGTGTTATGGTCTCGGTTTGTATATCTCCGTTATTTGCTGTATCCACTGAATCGCACTCCCTGTTTCTCCGTATCGTTCTGTGTCTCTCCGTGCTCATCCTTGTCTCTCTCTGGGTCTATGTCTCCGTGTCTCATCACGTCTCCCCGTCTCTCCCCGTCTCATTTGTCACTACACCGATTCTCGTATTCCTGTTCCTCCCTCCCTCCCTCTCTCCCCGTCTCTGACCGTCGTCTCTCCGCGTTTCTCGTTTCCAGCGCCCGATGGAATTCGGCGTTCCGAGTCAACGCGGAGAGAGTACGGCGACTATGAGCAGAGTCTGTGAGTGAGAGCGAGCGAGCGAGAGAGAGAGTGAAGGAGGCAGAGGGAAAGAGCCATCCGAGAGAGAGGAACCCAGGGAAAGCGAGAGAGTGGGGCAGAGGGTCCTGGATTGCGTTCAAGTGGCGCCACTGTGGCGCGATGTTATCACCCTCGCCTGGTGTACAGGAGGTTGTCGGTTCGATCCCGACTCTGACGCCTGCTGTATATTTGGAGTTTAGATCTTCTCCCCGTGGATGATTTTTCTCCGGGTCCTTCAGGTTGTTCCCTTCGCATTTAGAATCAACATCGCGCGCTTAGAGTATTTGGCTGCAACAAAAAAGTGTTCACGTGATGACAAAGCCACTTCGTTGAGCTATCATTTGTGGTCATGTCGCTTCTGAAAAAAAAGAGCTACATAGCTCGGTAGGCTTTAACTGGTAAAATAGTTTTAGTTTCGAGACGCGGGGAGAAATAGTCAGGGATGGAGAGATGACAGGGCGGCAGTGAGAGAAGACGGTGGGGAGATGGGATGGGGATAGTGTGGGATCCACTAGGATGGGGAGTTGCGGAGAGATGGAGAGCAAAGGACCCTAACGAGAGGGAAGAGCCTAGGGAAAGAAGGAGAAAGGGAGATGGAGAGGGGGCGACTCGGCGAGAAGGATCCAGAGAGAGAGAGCCTGGTCAGGGAGCCGGCGAGGGAGAGGTGGATCCATGGAGAGAGAGCAAGGGGAGTCGGAACCCAGGGAGGGATTGAGACACTTAGATCCTGAGAGTGAGAGATAAGCAGGGGAAGTGAGAGGGGCACAGCGATTAATAGAGAAAGAGAGGCAGGGAGAGTGAGACTTTTTACTTTTAAACCACTTTTATTGCTGCCAGCAACAATAGCACTGGAGCTGGTTTCAGCGAGGTGAGAGCGAGGCAGGGAGAATGACAGTGGCAGTGAGAGTGAGTGAGAGGCGGGGTGAGGTGAGATAGAGAGAGAATAGCAAGGAGAACGAGAGTGACGGGCAGAGTAAGGGAGAGGCAGAGAGGGTGAGAGAGAGAGCAGGCAGGACGAGAGAAGCAGGCAGGGTGAGCCGTGAAGAGAGGGGAACACGGATCCATAACGAGAGAGACGCGGCGAGAGAGCTAAGAGAGATAGCGATACAGTCTTGGAAAATGGGAACCAGGGGAGAGTGAAACTGAAATCCAGAGACAGAGGAAATAGTTCAGAGATGGATCCATGGAGAGAGAGAAGGGGGGGTGTAGACGGGGGGGGCAAGTAGTCTCCTGGACATCTGTGAAAAAGAGCTTTATAGCTCATCGGATTCCTCCTGCAGTAAAAATAACTGCAGATTCTGTTTCTGGGCCTCGTGCCCCCCTCTGTGTCTCCCTGTTACGCACAGGTCGCCTCTCGTGCCCCCCTCTGTCTCCCTGTTGCGCGCAGGTCGCCTCTCCACGCGCCCGCTGCTCCTCTGCAGCTCTCTCTGTGCCGCGGGGCGCAGTCGAGCGAGTCGCCGCTCACCGGGAGCACCCGAGACCTCTGCTACCGATGACTTATCCCTGGACACGACCTTTGACCTAGGTCAACAACAACAAAAGCAGCAGCAGCAACAACAGCAGCAACAACTAAAACGAGCGACAGAAAAACGTTCCGCCGTGCACAATCTTAGCGGTTTGTTTGTTTTCAAGAAATTTTCGATTTTTATTCAATTTGTTTGGGGGGGGGGGGGGGGGGGGAAGCTAGGGGTTGGCAAACTCTGACTGAAAGCTAGTCCGGTATATTGTTGAAATATATTCTTTATTAATCATTCGTTTTCATTAAACATCCTATTACTAGAATCTCCCGGATTGCTTCGAATAGTCACCGGGGGAATGATGCCAATTCCGTTAGAGCAGTGGTTCTTAACCTTTACTGCAGCCTTGCACCCCTTTACATCGTAAACATATAAATATGTTAATAAACACACAGAGGGTTTGATGAAACAAAGTAGTTGCACTTACGTGCCCGTGCTTAATTTGTGTGTTGGATGATTTAGCTTACAAAAAAAATCACGAAATAACGATTGGGCATCACGTGGGTTTGGAGGAAAGGGGGGGGGGAAGACTCGATCTGCGATATTTTACGGGCATTGGTGAGTCCACTGCTGGAATGAGCCCCCCCCCCTCTTCTCCACCGCGTGAATCCTCGGGGGATTACTTGGCTCATGCCTCACCAGTGGCATGGGCCAAGCAAGAAGATTGAGGACGGCCAGAGCCGAGTCAGGCAGCACTCGCCACCGATGTCGCGCCGTGGCAGGGACTCGAACTCTCGCTGCGTCAGGACCATGGCGCAGTGCGCTAACCACGGCGCCACCGCGCATCCATTCCACTGTACAGTGCAGTAATTGTCGATAGGCAATGGCGAAGGACCTGCAATTGCCCACTCTCGCGACTGCTGGAGGAAGCGCCTCCAACTCAATGGAGCCGCTCTAGAAGGTATTGGAGTCTCTCCTCTTTCCACCCTGGGTCGGACATCTCGGAAGAGGTGGGACCCACGTGATGTGTTGGGACCCACACTTTACCCCCACCGCACGTGGCCCGCCGATAGACTTCACTGGTGTTACCCCCATGCGCAACATGTTGCTATAGGCCAGTCTGCTTGCGGGGCGAGCTTGCGGGCAACGGAGGGCAGTGCAGCAAAAACCCATAGTTGTTCGGTACTTCTATGCTCCCACGTCTGTGCTCCCCGCCCTCAGCAACCAGCGTAATGAAGTACGGTTAGGTGACCCCCCCCTCCAACTCTACGGACATGCACGGCGTGGAGCGGAGGCTCTCATCCAGCAGTGGATCGACAGCAGGGGTTGCACAGGCGCCCGTGTAACAATGCTGCAACAGCCGCGCATGTCGGCTTGCTCTAAAGCCGGGTCGGGTCAGTTCATGGTCTGTCTTCCGGGTTCACGGGGACCGCACCCGCATCTCTCCCGTGTTTACAGAGTTTCCAGTTTCTCAGTGAGATGTGACTTCATTCCGCGCCGCACCACCACCACCACCACCCCCTCCCACCGCACCCGCCCACGATCGTCCACCAAATCTCTGTCGTCGCTCCCTGCACAACAAGGTCGGGGATTTTTAAAAAAACTTCCCAACGAAAGGTTTGTGCTCTGGCTCGCTGCCTCCTTTGGCTGGGGGTTTGGGGAAGCAGTTTAAACCTCGCTTCCCCCACCTCTGTATCCAAAAGCTGACCTCGCTGTGGCCCAGCCTGCAGTGTTTACTTGCGGTGGTGGTGTTATGGACTTTCCCGAATGATGTGAGCCCAATTTTATCTTACCAGGGAAGGCCCAATGTCAGATGCGACCTGGCCACAAATGATAGCTCAACGAGGTGGCTTATCATCGCGTGGACATTCATATCAGGCAAATAATCGAAACGCGTGATGTTGATTCTGAGCGCGGAGGGGAAAACCCGGACGACCCGGAGAAAAATCAAGGAACTATGTCCGTGTGTCTTGTTGTAGCACAGCAGCAGTGGCAGCCGCTTTATCTCGCGAGCTCTGACATGCAAATGAGAATGGCACCACTGCAGTTGTGCAACCGCACGATGCTGACTCTGATAAGTCGAATAACTTTTTTTTTCGTCTGGAGCCCCAGGATAAAACGTCTCATCTACGGAGAAAGGCGGTAAAAGCGCAGCCTGTGCCATTGCGTGCTCACGCCACTGCTGTTGGATGGCCCTCAAGGAGGGGGAGCTGCGATAGACAGCCGCCCTGCCTCCCCCATCCCCGCGTGGGGGAGTACACAGCCACAGATGGTGTTTGGCCTACTCTTCTAACCCTAGCCAGATCATCTTGGAAAAAGGTGGGGGAGTACACAGCCACAATGCTGGCTGTCGCCTGATGAGGCCGGTTGCAATTACCGGCGAAACGTTTCACTCGAATTGTAAACGTTGTGGGTTTACTCTCCAACACACCGGGTGTACTGAACTAATAACTAATTGGCATGCTTTGTTTACCTGGCAAATCTTACTAATTGGCTTTGTCGGTCCGTGGCGGGTTTATCGACACATTTATATTTACGCGATCTAACCCCCCAAAAAAAAAAACCTCATGGATAATATTGGTCGCAAAAGCCTGCGAGTTTAACCGCGAGTACACACACACACACACTTTACCATTCAGACTTCGCGGCATACGGCACTACCACTGGATTTACAACGTGCGCCTATCCATCATGATAATACTAATACCGTGTTATTGTACCCTCCGAAATGGCTATAAACCGCGCGGGCAGGTTGAGGATACATTGAAGCGAGGTTGGATGGATGTGACGTACCAGAAAAATAATGATCATGACTTCCACTGGGGTCTCTGCCGCGGGTCAAGCCGAGCAACTTTGGCGTGCGGGAGACGTTCAGATGCCGCCACCACAGTGGTGCCATCGGAACTGCCAAGCGCAGCGGACTTGGGAAATCCAAGATAGTAGCTGGTTCGATTCGATTTCCCGGTGTGGCAGGCGAATGTGTTTAATCTATTCCCACCCAACCCCACACCCCACCCCGCCACTGCCCACCTGGTTGTATACAGTATATATATATAGACTGTACTGGTACACCGCAGTTAGTCAATGATCGGCGCAGGGCACTTGTGGTGGCAAACTACCCCTGGCCGCGTTCCGGAAAAGAAAAAAAATCGAGTTTGGAGTGAAGCCCGTGCATCTGTTTAATTTAATCCCGTACCTCTGATTCACGCGGTTGGCTACGTGTGGTGCGAAAGAAGTTCAACATACATCAGCACCAACAAAACCACGCACACAATCATTCTTCGCTTGGCAGCACATCCATCAATTGCACTGTGTGCCCTTAAATATATTACCGGCGACGTTTCGGTCAATGACCTTTCTTCACGGCACAATAAATAGGAAAGTGCTCGAGAGGTATGTATGAATGCTGAACTTCTTTAGCACCGTACGTAACCAAGCGTGCTAATCGGAGGAGCGGGGGGGTAGAACTATGAGGGTTGGAGCCTGCACTACCTCGCCTAGTATACAAGAGGTCGTGGGCTTGACCCCAATCCTGACACATGGATATTTTGAGTTTGTGGTGTCTCTCTCCCCGTGGTCGCGTGAATTTTTCTCCGGGTCCTCCGGTTTTCCCCTCCACATTTAACATCACCACGCGTTTATAGTAATTTGGCTGCTAGACATTTGCCCGTGAAAAGCCCCGTCGTTGAGCAATGTTGTGGCCAGGTCGTTTCTGAAAAAAAGAGCTATATAGCTCAGTGGGCCTTACCTGGTAAAATAAAAATAAATACAAATATTATTATTATTTTTATTAAATTTTCTAAAGATGTTTCAGATGGAAATTACTCGCTGGGTAATTTAACCCACTCTTATTTTTGTTTTGAAAAAGGCACCAACTTCCGTACTGTACTCAGGAATATCTCCAGGTCGCTGAAGCCCCCCCCCCTACCCTACTCACGTGGAAGTCATAAACGGGTCCGCCTGACGAGCCCCGTCCGATTGGTTTAATGATTTACCGCCTCCCTTTGTTCGTCTGCGTTCTCATCCCCCTCCTCTCTCTATCTATACAAATCGGAGACAGCAGATCTCCCCACCCCCCCCCCCCCCCTCATGTTTGTCCGTGCGTGTTTACGAGAACGATAAAGACGAAGATTCCACCCCCACCCCTCTCCGTATAGGCTGTAATAGACTATTGGCGCCAAACGCTGTTAGCGAGCACCTATGAAGGCCGGCAACGGCACACGACGGGGTGGGTGGCCAACACCACGCCCGACCGCCTTTGTCTCCCCAGTGGCGACGTCCACACACCGCCACCAGTCACTCATTCGAGGCCGAGTCGACCTAGGGGAGGGCCCCGGAACCGGTTCAGATAATCATCACTGGCGGTGGCCGCGAGCGGGAATTGATATTGGGGTCACTTGGCACTGCGCCATCACACGCACCAACACCAATTCACCATCGCCCATCCCGGCGTGGAACTGAAGAGTTCGCTGGACCGGGTACGTCCGATACCGTTAAGAGTTTGATGAGCATTGCTGCTCATTGCTCTCGATATGTTATTTACATGCTTCATTACACCACCAGAATGTGGTTCCTTGACTTGTGTGTAAAGTAAAACAAATGAAGCAAACGTGAAGTGGACTGCGTACTGAAATGAAAAACTCGTGTTCTTCAAGCGCGACAACGCGACGCGTGGAAGTCACGTGTGCCGTGCCGGTCATGCGAACCGCGACTTGCAAAATGATGTTAATCTTAACTCCAGAGCAGTGGTTCTCAACCTTCACTGCAGCCTTGCACTCCCTTGGTCCCCAATCGTAAAAAAAAAACACATGTATAATGTTAACATAAACATATAGGTTTTATGAAACACAGTAATTGTACTTACGTGCCCGTGCTTAAGTTGCGTTTCGATTATTTAACTTCTAAAAAACACAATCTGGCCATGTATCGCTACCCCCCGGACAAGGCATCTCGCACCCCCAGAGGGTGCGTGCACCCCCTGATCAAGAAGAAGACGAACCACTGCTCTCGAGAGGGACGGAGATCGAACGACACAGAAGCAATGGGAATGAGACGAAACGTGAGCGGCAGATACAATGAAAGAGGAAGCACAAAAACAGAGACGACAGAACGAAAGCTGGCGATGAAACGTCGACACGAGTGAAACCCGACGGACGGGAGAAACGAGACAGACGATGAACACCGTCGACAAATAACAAAACGAGACGGACAAACACAACACGACACGGATGACAAACAAAAACACAAAGTCAAGTTACAAACGAGACGGGGGGACGGGGGGCAAAAAAAACTGCTGAGGTCAAACATTAAGATACACACCGGGCGAACAATGCGAACGAGACCGTCAGTTGCACGCGCGACAATAGTATGAACTAAACTAACACACATTTTTTTCTACCAGGTGAAGCCCTCTGAGCTATATAGCCCCTTTTTTCAGAAGCGACCTGGCCACGGATGATAGCTCAACGAAGTGGCTTATCACGTGGAAATTTAGAGCAGCACGTGATGTTGATTCTAAATGTGGAGGGGACAAACCGGAGGACCAGGAGAAAAATCCACGCGACCACGGGGCGAGAGAGAAACACCGCAAACTCCAAATATACAGCCGGCGTCAGGGTCGGGATCGAACCCATGACCTCCTGTATACCGGGCGAGGAAGTTAACATTTCGCCACTGCGTCGCCCCAGGCGAAAAATCTCGAACCACCCCCGCCCCCGCCATCTCGTGACAATTCATCGAATCGTGATGTGATTACTTTGACACGGTGCCAAATTTCGGAAATTTAATTCGGAACTGGCTTCTGTGAGAGCTACGAGAGCGCGGGGTGGGGTGAGAGGGCGGGAGGTGGGGGGGTGGCAGTTTTGTTTCTAATTAATGGGGGCCCTTAATTATAATCTCGGTGTTGAGTTGCCACAGTCATTAGCATCTCTTTCATTGTCAACCCCCCCCAATCTCCCGCCCTTCGCAGTGATGAAGGGGCGGGGCGGGGTGGGCTTGAAATTTATTGATGACGTCCCTAAGAACAATCGCCTCGTTCACTGAGGGAGGCTCGGGGCTTGGCTCAGATGCGACGACGTGAATCCGGAAGCTGTAATTAGGACACGACAACTTGAGATGACGATATTTGGCAAATAGACGCGGGGGGGAGGGAGGTAGGGAGGTTATGGGCGAAAAGTAGCCAGTCACAGGCCACCCGCTATTCCAAACAAACCTCGCCGCACGAGGCACCACACCAGCCAATCAGATACGAGCTCTTCCCCTGATCCCAACCCTTACCACGCAGGGTGGCGAATCAGACCCCAGTCTCGAGACATTCCCAGACTCCAGTCTTCGAGCCTTTGCATGTTTACCAATCTTATCCGATCAAATAGAAGACAACTATTTACACGCCGTACGTCCCTGATGATTGTTAAACATGTCCCACGTTTAGCATGGAAAGTGCCTATTGAAAATCAGACCACTTTCTATGTCACGTGGGGCACACACGTGCAAACAGCGACAAAGATCTCTTGTATAGCCGACTGCAGTGCTCGCAAACAGCATAGCCGACAGACTGTGCTGTTTGCGAGCATAGAGGGGGTGGCCCCACACCCGGCCGCCTTTGTATCCCCAGGGTGGAAGCATACACACTGCACCAGGTACTCATTCAAGGCTGAGTTGACCTATAGGACAGGGTCCCGACAGGATCGGTTCTGATATCTAACGCAGGTGGCAGGGTTCGTAGCGCAGCGTGCTGATCGACCATTACGTCACACAAGGACAACGATCCCCTGTATAGCCTTAACAGACTGGTGGGACAGGTGCTGTAAGCGAAGACTTATGAAGAGCGGCTCGGCGCAAAGGGGGATTGCGTGACCAACACAACGCCCAACACACACGCATCCGCAAACAGAAAGAGCCTCCGCATAGTCTGAATATACTATTGGGGCAAGTGGTGTTAGTTAGTGAGCACCTATGAAGATCGACATGGTGCACGAGGGGGTGGGTGGTCAGCACCACTCCCGGCCGCCTTTATCTCCCTTGTGGCGATGTTTAGTACACACCGCACCGGTTATTCGTTTGAGGTTGAGTCGACCTAGCGGAGGCCCGGGACCGGTTCAGATAATCTTTACTGGGTGTTCATCGTGAGCGGGAATCGAACCCGGGTCGCCGGGTTCGTAGCGCAGCGCGCTGAGCGCTACACTACCGCTCCGCAAAAGACAAAGACTCAGCCGTGTAGCCTTAACAGACTGTTGGGGCAAGTGCTGTTAGCGAGCACCTGTGAAGGCCGGCACGGCACGCAAAGGGTGTGGGTGGTAAGCAACATCCGCAACGACGCACGCACGCACACTCACACACACACAAGACAATGATGCGCACGGACACACGTATACAGAGTAACTGGACCTCTCCCGACGTATTTGGTCAGTTGCCTTGACATAACCAGGTGAGGTGGCTCGGAGACAATGGGGGTCCGCCTCCACCACGAATCGCGGATCAACAGAGGGCGATGGATCGTTAATTGGGGCCAGAGGCCAGGTGGCCGCGTCCGAGACGCTGAGCCGCCACCGCTGACAAACCCCGCAGGGTTTCGAATCCGGTTTGCAGGGCCACGCCGTTGGGACGCGACAGGCCGCGGTTTCTCGAGTGTAGCGAGTTGATGACGGTGGGGGTCTCAAGTCGGGTCACCGGTGACTCACACAGAGGCGCATAGGCTGGCGTCGAGTGAGTCTACGTGTCTCAAGTGCAGTGAGTTGATGGTCTCAGCGCGATCACCAATGACTGCCAAAAACAAGTTAAATATTAGTAAAAAACGCCATCTCTGAAAGTAAAACAACAACAAAATAACCCGTGCCGATTTACCATGCGACGAACGCTCTTCCCGGAGAAATACGCACCCCCGTGTGCCCACGCGATACGGGCAAATATTTGTATCGAGAAATCAGAATCATTCGTCCCCGTGACATCGTCTGTCACACGGGAGTCCACTGCTCGCCGCGAGAGCCCCCGAGGTTGAAGTCTCCCGTCGCACGCGAGCGTGAAGCCAGCCGCGGCACACCTGGATTAGGCACCTGGGGAGGAAAAAAAACAGTTAAATAACAACAGCGATGGCAATTATTTCGCCACAAAAAAAACAGTCACAGATTCTCAAGACTCTTTCTTTATCGGCACGGTCCTGCTGCTTACGACATTGGGACGTTCGGCCAATTCGCCGGACGACGAGAATGTGCATTCATGTTGGCGGAAATCTGAGTGCCGCACAGATTGATTTAAGAATTCACTGCTGGGACTAGCATCCATGGGCCACCTCGCAGTCCGAGGCAAATGACATCTGGTGTCCCAGGCAGTCTCCCATCCAAGTGCTAACCGGGAAAACTCTGCTGAGCTTCTGAGGTCCGACGCGATGCGGAAGATTTGGCCGTATCCAGAAATGAGTAATATTTTTTTTTAAAAACTTTTTAAAAACACGCTTTCATTAAATGTACCGTACTAGTAGTGGAAGAACTCCACGACTCCAGGAAGTGGCCCCGAAGTTTGCCATAACGTAAGGGACCGTGGCCAATTACAGCCAACGTCAGTTGACCGTGGACAATTAGACCCAATCCGAAAGATAACATATAAAAAAATATTGTTTAAAAATATTTGTATTTTATTTTTTATGATAGAATATAGTATTGTCATCAGTATGACATAAGTATACCAAGTTTGCAGTCGATACCACATTGGGAAGTGGGTTAAAATTGAGTTACAAGATTTGAAGATACCACGTCAACAACAACGACAACAACAACAACAGACAGAGTGAGTTAAATAAAAGCGTGTAAAAAGACGTGAATCTGAACGTCTCATAATCTCGCCCCCCCAATCCCACCCACCCCCCCAATCCCACCCACCCCCCCAATCCCACCCACCCCTCTTCTTTTCTCTCCCCCTGTTGACCCCCCACTCCCAGCACGCACTCCCACCTCCACTCTCCCACCCTCTCTCTCCCGGTTCCCACCTCAACACTCACAGTTCCCCCCACCTCTTCCACCCCCCCCTCTTCCATCCCACCCCTCTTCCATCCCCCCTCTTCAATCCCCCCCTCTTCCATCCCCCCCACTCTCACAACCTCCACCCCCAAGCCCCTCTCCGACCCCTTTCCCCTGCCCCCCCTTTCTCCACCCCCCCGTCTCAACCCCCCCTCTCCACCCCCCCTCTCTCCACCCCCCTCTCTCCACCCCCCCTTTCTCCACCCCACCCCCTTTCTCCACCCCCCCGCCCTTTTTCCACCCCCCCCCCTTTCTCCACCCCCCCTTTCTCCACCCCCCCCTTCTCCATCCCCTCTCCCACCCCCCCTTATCCCGGCCCACACTCTCACTCTCCCAATCTCAATTCCTCCCCCCCTTCCCCCACCCCCCTCTCCTCCACCCCCTCTCCTCCCCACTCACCCGCTCACCACCCACCAATAAGGACGCAGTTGACGCACCGAGCGCACCCCACCTCTCCCCCCCCAGCCCCCAAGCCTCCAGCGCTCGCGTCCTTCAATTACCGTGAGCGCAGGTGCGTAATTGATTGAGCACCACCAGAGATGGGCGGGTAGGGGCGGTAAGATGTTCGTGGGGGGGAGGGGCTGTGGTGGGTGATGGGGGGGGGTGCAAGTGTAATTAGCCGCAATTAAAACGGCTAAAATATCCATGCGCAGGTTGTCTTCGGGACACGGCGACAGCGAGCATTTAACACGGCCAAGCGGATGGGAGGTGTTTTACAGAGTCCTGGGAGCGGCTGCGGCTGCTGCTGCTGCTGCTACCTCGCTGGAAGAGCGAGGGATCGATACACCGGACTCTCCAACACACAGCCGGTGTTGCTGTACTCGTAGCGAATTGGCACGTTCTGTTCACGTGACAACCCTGACTAATTGGCTGTGTCGGGTGGCGGCGGGCTTAACGACACATGTATATATTTGCGCTAACACAACAACAAGAATCACCTCTCATGGTTGATAATGGTCGCGACAGCCTGCTATGTGTTAAACGGGGATCGAAACGCCGGACTTGCAATCCATAAGACGTGGGTGGGTTCGTCCCCCCCCTCCCCCCCCGCGCGGCAGTCGACACAATGGTGCAAGTTTTTGCCGGACGTCTGTGATAAAGAGCTTGATAGCTCATCGGATTATCCAAATCCAGCCGACCAGATCGACGCAAGAAGAGTGTACGTGGGTCCACTGGTCTACAGGCTTATGCACAAATACAGACAAAGACAAATAATCCCCGTACAGCTGCTAACAGATTGTCGGGGCAAGGGCTCTTAGCAAGCACCTATTAAGGCCGGCATGGCACACACGAGGGGGTGGGTGGCCAGCACCACGCCCAGCCGCCTTTGTCTCCCAAGTGACGATGTTTAAACAACGTACCGGGTACTCATTTGAGGCCGAGTCTACCTAGGGGAGGCCCGGGACCGGTTCCGACAATCGTCACCCGGCGTTGGCCGTGAGTGGAAATCGAACTCGGGTCGCCGGGGTCCGTAGTACGCTGCGCTTACCGCTGCACCACCGCTCCCGACGCACAGACGCACAGGCAGGCTGACCGAGAGAGGCAATCCGTCAGAGAAGACGGTCAGGCTTGCAGATGACACAATAACAGACAGGCAGGACGAGGTGGGTCCCAGGCTGGGCGCATGAGGCAGGGTTACCCCCCCCCCCCCCCCCCGTGTGTCCGTGCCGAGCAATGCAGCAGGGAACCAGGTGAGGGTTCATTGCGGGTACGGGAGCGACCCTCTGTGATTGCCTCCGGGGGTGCGGTGGGGATTATGGTGGGAGGGGAGGGGGGGGGTCACGTGGGCTTGGTGAGAGGGTCTGGGGAGAGAGCTCGTGTTTCAAGGCGGGTCCCCAAATCTTTGTGTCTCCCCGTCCTTTGTTGCTCGGGATCTCGAACAAAAGATGCCGGAGGAGTCTCGCCTTGCACGCGTAGGGAAAGATCTGAGAGAGAGAGAGAGCAGCAGCAACAACAACAAAAGCAAACGCACGTCCATCGGAATGTACAAGATTCGTATGGAGCGGCAGCGGTGCACTGCCCTAGGTTGAGGAGGGCTTCGCAAATTCCACCTCGTGTTTTCCCAGGTGTCGGGTAAGAACGCTTTCCCGTGGTTTTGGATTCTGACGGCAGTGGCATTTTATTTAAGATAGCCATGAGACACCCCCCCCCCCCCCCCCCCAGAGTCCTGGACGGATGACAAAGAAGTTCACAGACTCGCACAGAGTCCCATAGACTCGCATCGAGGTCCATATAATCGCACAGCGGCCTAGACTCGCACAGAGACCCGTGGAGGAACGTGAAGAACCAGAGACTCACGAAGAGAGACCCACTGACTCACGCATACGTCCATAGACTCGCGAAGAGACCCCACCGACTCACGAAGAGACCCATAGACGCACATAGAGACCCGTAGACTCGCACAGACTCCCATTGAGTCACATGATCGCGATGATAGGGAACTGGTCAGGTGGGAATTCAGCAGTGGTGAAATCATCACCAGCATCATCTTCATCATCAACGCACATGACCTTTGGTGTTTCAATCGTCAAGGAGTCCACCTGCACGATGGGTTCGCATACGATGCTGGAAGAGCCGAGACGGCACCTTCTATCTGGAGCCAGAGACAGCCACTTAAAAAAAAACAGAAATGGGAATATCAAATTTCAAGTTTCATTTATTAGGTATAGCCCTGTGAGCCATGCGGCTCTTAAGTCGGGTGCAACCGCAACAAACAAAATTTGAACACATGGCCACGTCATATAACACGGTACATTTGTGGTGATAACATTGCAGCATTTACCGACAAATCGAAACCTGAATTTTGAACCTGGCCACGGTCATCCCTGAGGTCAGGGGTAGGGAATGTTCGCGGGCCGTACAAGGCCCGCGAAATCATTTAGTCTGGCAACCGCAGGCGGGACTCAAAATTCAATAAATCTAGGAGCAAACCTGGAAAAGCAGTTGCGAGTAGCAACATCATCAATACCAGCTAACATCACCACGCCTCACCAAAGAGAAGCAGTTCCAGCCATCACATTAGGGGTGAGTTAATTAAATGTTTGACCAAATATGACAGGGTAATTTTTAAGTTGATAATTTTGTATGGCCCGCGAATGATGTTATAAATATCCAAATGGCCCTTGGCACAAAAAAGGTTCCCCACCACTGCCTTAGGTGGTCGACTTGGCCAAAATAAATTCTAAATCGTCTAGTAAAATTGGTTGTTATGTAGTGATGTCATCATGGGGGAGATAAAGGAGGCCGGGTGTGAGTGCGGTTGTCCACGCCACAGTCTATGCCGGTGTTGGTCGTGCTCGCTAAGTGGGGGAGCGGTGGCGCAGTGGTTAGCGCTACGATGCGTTACGATCCCGGCGACCCGAGGTCACCAACACCCAATAACGATTATTCTGAGCCGCTCGTGGGCCTCCCCTAGGTCGACTCGGCCTCAAATGATAACCTGATGTGGTGTGTAAACATCGCCACTAGGGAGACAAAGGCGGTCGGGCGTGGTGCTGGCCACCCCTCCTCCCTCGTGTGCCGTGCCGGCCTTCAAAGGTGCTCGCTAACAGCACTTACCCCAACAGTGTGTTAACGCTATACGGGTGGATCTTTGTTGCTAACACACACGCGTCCTGTCTCACGTCAAGACAGAGACACACACACATACTTTTACACATATAATACACACACAAAAGACAAGGATCCCCCGTATATCCTTAACATACTGGTAGGGCAAGTGCTGTGAGCGAGTACCGATTAATTTACGCGTGCAAATACGTACACATCGGCACGCGCACCGATATTGTTGATTAGTGGAGATGATGATGACATTGATGATTAGGTTATGGTGAATGCTGATACGTAACTTGGTTTTGATGACATTGATGCAGTTTTATGTAATTATCCATGCCCATGATCATCATATGACGATGAGTATCGTGATTATTCGGGGACGGATGACGATAGCTGATGCTACTCCTGAAGACGGCAGATTGGTGATGATGTGAGGAGGATGTTGTTGTTACTATTTTCGGCCTAATTATTACGTTATAAATTATGTTTACGATGGTGATTGTTGCTGACGATGGTTATTCGGGTTACATGATCATGAATTATCTTGATAACGGATGATGATGATGATGGTGGTGGTGGGAATGAGGACACACTCATATCGGCCCCTCCCCCGATCCCTATGATTCACTTCAATTATTCCGCGGATGCACACGTTGAAAGGATGTATAAATAATTAATTAAATGTCTCGGAGCATAAATACTCCTCTCGGTGAATTAAAACACGCGCCCTGCAAGCGCCGTGACCGCTCAGGACGTCAACTCGCCCCCTCCCCCCATTCCTCCCGCCCTCCCTACCCCCTCCCCGCCCTCCCTACCCCCCCGCCACTCTCATCATCCTCATCAGCCATCATCAATCCACTGAGGGACGACCCAAACCTTCGCCACCTCCTCACTATTCTGCGATGTAATAATCCATCCGGCACCCACACTGGAGTTCGATTTCATCGCTCCGTCTCCATCTGTCGACGGCCTCTCTGCAGGATTGTTGTTGTTGTTTTTTTATATTTACATAGAAACAGTCAATCCACTGCTGGATGAAGGTGTCCTTCGCAAGCCGCCCCAGTGCTTGCTACCTGCTACAACAACAACCGCCGTTCACCACCAAGTGGCGGTGACGTCACCACGGTGCTTGTGCCAAGCTAGGTGCACTTTCAGGCCACGTGTAGCGTGCGAAGGCTCGCTGGCAGGATGTTACAGGTGCCATGGGTTGACTGAATGAGATGACAGCTTGCCATGGTATATCGCTCAGAAAGACGGAACAGCAGAGAACTCCAATCCCACCCCAGTCAACACGAACCGCCATCCCCAAGCAGAGAGCGCCTCTCCCATGCTCTCCGCCGCCACTGCACGAGTACACTTGTCCCAGGCACTTCTCACGGGTGGCCCCCACCTCTCTACAAGTCCTCCTCTCCCCTCCTGCTCTCCCCTTTCCCCTCTCCATCTCTCCATCTCCCATGAACTCCATCAATCCGTCCTCTGCCCTCCTCCTCACCTTTCCTCCCTCCCTTTCTCCCCATCTCCTTCTCTTCCATGAACTCCATCCCTCCCTCCTCGACTTCTCTCACCGCCTCCCTTATTCCTTCTTACATCACTGTTCCGCCCTCCTCCTCCCCCCGCCTCTGTCCCTCCATCCCTTCCCTCTCCGTAGCGTCTCTTGAGTAAGCGAGAAGACATCGTCATCGCCACCGCTGCCCTCAATCGGCTCCTCTCAAGTACCGCCGGATCCTGTTTTGCGCACAGCGTGGGGAGGGGGGAGTGTGCGAGCGAGAGGAGTGTCAGAGTGAGAGAAGTTTTAGAGTGTGGACAAGTTTGAAAGACTTTGGCTGAGAGCGCGCGCGCGCGCGCGAGAGGGAGAGAGAATGTGAGCGCGACAGAGGGAGCGCGTTTGAGTTTGGCAGACGGTGTTGAAGAGTGTGCAAGTGTGAGGGTGTGTGGGAGATTGTGTGACGGAGTGTGATAGTTTATGCGTATAAGAGAGAGGGAGAGTGTGTGGGGGTGTGTGAGTGTATAAGTGCTATGCAGTGTACGAACCCGGCGACCCGAGTTCGATTCCCGCTCACGGCCAACACCAGGGACGATTATCTGAAACGGTCCTGGGCCTCCCCTAGGTCGACTCAGCCTCAAATGAGTACCTGGTGCGGTGTGTAAACATCGCCACTGGGGAGACAAAGGCCGCCGGGCGTGGTGCTGGCCACCCACCCCCCTCGTGTGCCGTGCCGGCCTTCATAGGTGGTGCTCGCGAACAGCACTTTCTCTTTTAGTATGTTAAGGCGGCACGGGGCATTTTTGTCTTTAGGTATATGTGTAGCGAGTGGAAGAGTAGTGGTTAGGTATATGTGTAGGGAGTGGAAGGGTAGTGGTTAGCGCACTGCACTGCGAACCTGCCTGTCTGAGTTCAGAAGAACCCGCTCTGCCAACGCGGGTGACGAATATCTGAAACGGCCTCTCCTGGGTCGACTCAGCCTCAAATGAGTACCTGGTGCGGTGTGTGTGTAAACATCAGCTTTGGGGAGACAAAGGCGGCCGGGCTGTCCACAAACGTGAGCTGCGACCGACCTGAATCGGTCCTCGCTAACATCACGTACCCAGCGGTTTGGTGAAGACTTTACCAGAGATGGATGCAGTCTTTGTTTATATCTGAGGAGACTGTGAGAGAGAGAGAGAGGTTGCTAGTGGTGAAGCGTTACTCCGAGTTTTTTGGTTCCCTACAAAGACAAAGATCCCCTGTATATCCTCGGCAGACTTTTGGGGGCAAGTGCTTTTCGCGAGCCTCTATGGAGGCCGGCGCGGCACGCGAGGGGGTGGGTGGCCAGCACCACGCCCGGCCGCCTTTCTCTCCCCAGCGGCGATGTTTACACACCGCACCAGGTACTTATTTGAGGCCGAGTCGACCTAGGGGAGGCCCAGGACCGGTGCAGGTAACACTATGTAACAAAATTAGTTTTTTGTTCCTGGGTAGTAAGTGTTATTTCATAATTGCTTTTGCGTCAAAAGTATAGAAAATGGCTATTGTTTCCCCACAAACTTTGATTTTGTGACCAGGACAGTGATATTTTTAAATGTATCTATTTTCAATGAGAACACGTGGTGTGCATTTGTGTCTTTCGTTCACAAAAAGTCCTGGTCACAAGAGCAAAGCTTGTGGGGAATAACACCCATTTTCTATACTTTTTAGGCATGAGTAATAAAAAAACTGTACCCAGGAACAAAAATTGTGTTACATAGTGTGATCGTAAATGGTTTTGACCGTGAGCTGGAATCTAACTCTATAGTTAGCCGGCTTCGTAGTGGAGGAGCGCACTACCGCTCTCCACACACAAAGACAAAGAACCCCCCAATAGCCTTTACAGACTGTAGGGGCAAATGCCATTTGCAAGCACCTATGAAGGCCGGCACGGCACGCGAGGGGGTTGGTGGCCAGCGCCACGCCCGGCCGCCTTTGTCTCCCCAGCGGCGATGTTTACATATCGCACCAAGGAACTCATTTGAGGCTGAGTCTCCGCACGCACGCACATCCATCCATCCACGAATAAATATAAAGACTCTCAGGAGACTCGAGGGGTCGAAGGATTTATCATTTGTCACAAATTGGCATTTGACAATTTTATGACGGGTGAAATATGCCTCCCGAGCCAGGGAAGCGCGCGTGTTTATGTGTGTGTACGTGCGTGTACGCGTGTGTGTCTGTGTGTATGTGCGTGTACGCGTGTGTGGGGAGCGATAGTGTAGCGGTTAGCGCGCTGCGCTATGAACCTGGCGACCCGGGTTCGATTCCCGCTCACGGCCAACACCAGTGACGATTATCTGAACTGGTCCTGGGCCTCCCCTAGGTCGACTCAGCCTCAAATGAGTACCTGGTGCGGTGTGTAAACATTGCCACTAGGGAGACAAAGGCGGTCGGGCGTGGTGCTGGCCACCCACCCCCTCGTGTACCGTTCCGGCCTTCATAGGTGCTCGCTAACAGCACTTGCCCCTACAGTCTGTTAAGGCTATATGGGGGATCTTTGTCTTTGTCTTTGTCTTTGTACGCGTGTGTGGGGTGTGGTGGTGTAGTGGTTAGCGCGCTGCGCTGTGAACCTGGCGACCTGGGTTCGATTCCCGCTCACGGCCAACACCAGTGACGAGTATCTGAACCGGTCCCGGGCCTCCCCTAGGTCGACTCAGCCTAAAATGAGTACCTGGTGCGGTGTGTAAACATCACCACTGGGGAGACAATGGCGGCCGGGCGTGGTGCTGGTCACCTACTTCCTCGCTAACTCGCTAACGGAAACTGCCCCAACAGTCTATTAAGTCTCGATGTCCGTTTGTGTGTTTGTGGTGAGCGGTGGTTTCAGTGGTTACCGCTCTGCGCGACGAACCTGGCGACCCAGGTTCGTCGCGCGAGTTCGATTACAATACCAGTGGCGCATATTTGAACCACCATCTCCACCGCCTTAAGTGTCGATGTCAAACATCGACAACAAAAACGGTCGGGTGGAGTTTTGGCCCAATTCACCCCCCTCCTCCTGTGCAGTGCCCGGCAATACGGGTGCTCGCGAAAGCACTTGACCCACAACAGCCTGTCAAGGGCAATACGGGTGGTCTTTGTCTTTGTGCATGGTGTGTTTATTTACGTGGTGTGTATATTTCTAGGATCTGTGTGTGTGTGTGCGCATGTGATGCGTTGTTCATTGTGCTGTGTTTTTTAATGTGTTTTGTGTGTAATGTGTGTGGTGATGATGATGTGTGTTGATTGTGTGATTGATGTGTGTATTTACGTGCTGTGTGTCTGTGCGATGTTGCGTATTAACGTGATGCATGTGTGTTTATGTGTGCAATTTGTTAAACATGAGTAATGTGACGTTCATTATGCACGTGCGTTTTAATTGACAGTGTGTAATGTATTGTGTATGAGTTTTAATTGACAGTGTTTAATGTATTGTGCATGAGTGTGTGTATGTATGAGTGATGGGTGTCACCCGACCCCCTCGTGTGCCGTGCCGGCATTTATAGGTGCTCGCTAACAGCACTTGCCCCTACATTCTGTTAAAGCTACACGGGGATATTTGTCTTCGTGATGGGTGTCTGAACCGGTCGACTCAGCCCCAAATGAGAAGCTGGTGCGGTGAGTAAACAGGGATATGATGATGTGCGTGATGTGTTTCCATTTCATTGCGTGGCATATGTATGTTACACCTGCGGGTGTTTTGACTGCGTGGGGGTGTGTTGTGTGTTGACCGTGGGTGTGACGGGTACGACGACTATGTATGTGGAGTGAGTCACTTCTGAGACACTAATAGTAGGAGGCAACACGCGTTTATTGTACACTCTTAACACTGTTCGCACACGGGATAACTATAAACGGGTCAGAGCAGCCGGCATGCTGTCTGACCCATGACGCCGGAGACGAAGACGTCGCAAGTTGGGTTCAATTACACCGACAGACAGCCCCTATCCAGCCTCGGGACTTCCCTTTTATGCCCCCCGGCGTGGCCTGGCTCCGCCCTCGGCCACGCCCCCTTTTGGGCCACCTTCCACGTGTCCCCTGCCTGGCTCCGCCCTTGGCTACGCCCCCTTCGAGACCTTTCCCGAAGGATCTGGACCGAGCATCACGTGTCCCTCAAGCCCCCCTCGGGCCCCTCCCACTACCCTGTCCCGGTCACGTGCCCTCTCGGGTTGACCCAGACTACCATGTCCTGACTTGCCCTCTCTCAGGCCGTCACCAGGACTATGCCCCCTAGGGCCCGTTCGCATGCCGTACTCACTCTGGTCCCAGAGAGAGGTTCCAGACGCACAGTAGCACTCTTACGACAGTGCCTGGTGCTAACACCATAGTGACACCCTTCACATCACTACATATGTATAGGAGCGGTGTCACAGCGGTTAGTGCTTAGCTGCGCTACGAAACCCTTTGGCCAGAGTTCGATTCCCGCTCACGTCAACCAACACCAGTGATGATTATTTGAACACGTTATGGGCCTCCCCTAGGTCGAATCAGAATCAAATGAGTATCTGGCGCTGTGCGTAAACATCGCCACGAGGGACACAAAGGCGGCCGGGCGTGGTGATGGTTACCTACCCACTCGTGTGCCATGCCGGACTTCATAGGTACTACTCGCCAACAGCACTTGCCCCAACATCTCCACCACCACCTCGAACCAACACCACCACCATTAACACCACCACCTCCACCAACACCACCAACAACACCACCACCTCCACCGCCATCAACAACACCACCACCTCCACCAACAACACCACCACCTCCACCGCCATCAACAACACCACCACCTCCACCAACAACACCACCATCTCCACCGCCATCAACAACACCACCACCTCCAACAACACCACCAACACCACCACCTCCAACAACACCACCATCTCCACCGCCATCAACAACACCACCATCTCCACCGCCACCAACAACACGACCACCTCCACCGCCATCAACAAAACCACCACCACCTCCATCATCATCAACAACAACACATCCATCATCATCATCAACAACAACAACACATCTATCACTCGACACGCGTGCGCGCAGATTCGCGTGAACCGTGCCCAACGCAACCCCCCACGCTCACCCCCGACACAGGGGACCCGGCAAACGCGCGCCCACAAATCAGACTCGGATACGGCGCTCGCACGAAGACAGCGCGCCTCCAACAAACCGGCGAGGGTCGAAGCGGTGTGAGCGACCTCTCGTTCAGGCCGCAACGAAGGGGGGGTGGCTGGGTGGGGGACGGCGGGACAACACCACGCACGGCCGCCTTTGTCTCCCCAGTGCTTGACGTTTAACACACTACCAATTCGAGGCCGGAAATTCGAGGCGTCGTGAATAGTGGGAGAGTCCCGGTACTGGGTTCAAATGTTCGACACTGTTGTTGTTATTGTTTTCGGTCGTGTGCGGGAGAGTCCAGCACAAAGACACAGATCTCACGCAAAGCCTTTAACAGACCGCTGGACAAGTGCTGTTACCGAGCACCTGTGGTGTGGATGGCCATCACCACGCTCACGGCCACCGTCAGCGGCGATTATCTGAACCGTTCCTGGGCCTTCCCTAGGTCGACTCAGCCTTTAGGCGAGTACCTTTAGTATTTATAGTTGGTGCTCGCTCGCAGCACTGGTGGGATTTTATATCAAAGTTGAACGTGGGCGCGACCTCGTGGACCGCAACGCAGCTGTTCCAGGGCGAGACGCGGCAACCACCGCCACCTCCTCCCGCCACCATCAACACAAACGACACACAAAGACAAAGGCCTCCCCGTGTAGCCTCGACAGACTGTTGGGGCAAGTGCTGTTAGCGAGTACCCCATGAAAGGCGACACGGCACACGAGGGGGTGGGTGGACAGCACCACGTCCTGCCGCCTTTGTCTCCCTGGTGGCGATGTTTACACACCGCACCACGTACTCATTTGAGGCTGAGTCGACCTAGGGGAGGCTTAGGACCGTTTCAAATAATTGTCACCGGCGTTGGCTGTGAGCGGGTCGCCGGGTTCGTAGCACAGCGCGCTAACCACTACACTACTGCTACCCAACACCTCCACCAACACCACCACCAACAACAGCACCACCACCATCAACAACACCTCCTCCACACTGAGTTGTAAAGGACTCTTTTGTTCTCAGGAGGGTCCAGCAGCTGCTGCATTATGGTAATTATGTTTTCAGCCCCTAATTAATGATGAGTCCTGTTTATTATTCGCGTGGGAGGAAAAACCGGAGCACCCTGAGAAAATTCCGCGCCTTGCGCGAGGGGGCAACACTCGATCCCCGTACAGACGCGACACGGATTAGTCCACTTGCTGCACTGCCTTTGTCTGACGAGCCAGCGGGGCATGTAAACCTCCAAGACGCCCACGGGAAGGGAGTTTTACAACATTTGCGCAATTCGCCAACCATCGCACTCTGCAGTGGTGGATTACAGGCATGCACCGCCACTGTGGTTAGTTTGGTAGGCTTAGGGTCTGGTTGGCTTAGTGTGGGTAGGGTAAGGTTAGGGTCTGGTTGGCTTAGTGTGGGTATGGTAGGGTTAGGGTCTGGTTAGCTTAGTGTGGGTAGGGTAAGGTTAGGGTCTGGTTGGCTTAGTGTGGGTATGGTAAGGTTAGGGTCTGGTTGGCTTAGTGTGGGTATGGTAGGGTTAGGGTCTGGTTGGCTTAGTGTGGGTATGGTAGGGTTAGGGTCTGGTTGGCTTAGTGTGGGTATGGTAGGGTTAGGGTCTGGTTGGCTTAGTGTGGGTATGGTAGGGTTAGGGTCTGGTTGGCTTAGTGTGGGTATGGTAGGGTTAGGGTCTGGTTGGCTTAGTGTGGGTATGGTAGGGTTAGGGTCTGGTTGGCTTAGTGTGGGTATGGTAGGGTTAGGGTCTGGTTGGCTTAGTGTGGGTATGGTAGGGTTAGGGTCTGCTTGGCTTAGTGTGGGTAGGGGGGCGTTGCCACCTCTGAAGGTTATGTAGTGCAACTTGAGCTGATCTTCTCGCTCCATCTCCGCCCGTGAACGGACTCGCCCGGCGCGTTCCTCTCATTTGACTGCCACTCCGATATTGTTCTCGACCGACGGCCGTCATCATCCTCCTCTCACCCCCTCGATTTAGAGAGCCTGCGTAAGTTCTCTAAATCCACGTTGCTCCTCTGCCTCCCAGTGTCTGCCTCGTAAGTGTCGTGGTGTTCTCGAAAACCAACTCGACACGAGGATCACCGCCTCGCGCCTTCCACTGGACTCGCGTCACGTGTTGGTTGTTTCGTTTTAAACCGACATCTGAAAACCTCCCCAAACTCTTAGCCAGCCACACACAACACACACACAATTCACACAGCGCGAAGTTTCATGCAAGAACTGGCACCAGCGAGGGATCAACTCCCCCCCCCCCCCCCCAACTACCACTCACACTCGCGTTCTCCAAAGACACGGACAAAGTCAGGCAGTGTTACTGGATAAGATGAGGCGAGATTATGCCCCCTTCTTTGTGAGCACTGTGGGAGTAATGAAATTGCCACGGGGGCTGGAGAGCGATAGTGGAGGCGAATTCTGAAAGAAACTTAGCAAGACGTGGGGGTGGGGGGGGTAAGGATTTCTGTGCTCAATCTCAACCCGTGCCGTCGTCACGGCACTGGCAGCTGCCGCGTGCGACCTGCCAAGTTGCGCCGATGTTGTTGGCACATTGATTAGGAGCGTTCGTGTTTTTATCTGTTCCGCGACACGGATTTGGTTCAGATTTGCGCGCGCGCGCGCGTGTACTTGTGAGTGTGTGTGGGAGAGGGCGAGCGCGGGGAGCGGTGGTGGTGGTGGTGGGGGAGTGCACGTGCTGTGCTCAGGATGACAGTGTCAGTGGCAGCACCCGAGTCGCTGAGGTTCGTCGTAAAGAGGCGAGGTCGGGGCCCACTGTGACCGCAGGGAGCCAGGGACCCACGCTGTTCAGTGACGAACTTTTGCACGCCTTGAAATATTTGACCAATGCTTTAAAGGGAAAGAAAGGGGGGAAAAAACCGAGGGCACTTTTCAAATTCCTACGTGGATTTGCGAAAATTACCGGAGACCTTCTTCCAAGTATTTATTTTAGTCGAGAGTCGGGAATGTTTTTTTTTATGAGCAAAAACAAAACAATCCGGAGGAACTATCACCTGTTCCAGCACCGTCTATCCAGTTGACGTGGAAGAGTAGGCCTAGGTACTATCTGGAGCGCCAGCAGTGGCGTGAGCAAGGAATTGCAGGGCTGCACCTGTACCTATATCATCATCATCAGTCATGATCAATCCACTGCTGGATTGAGGCCTCCCCACGCCGCTACCATCTCTCACGATTCTGGCGATATCACAATCAACCTAACAATGACTTCGCGTCCGAACTGACTCCATCTCCATGCGTCCATTCGGACGCGTGCCACGGCTTGTATTAATAATGTTAAATATATAGGGTGGCCCAAAAGTCAGGACACATAGGGTTATTATATAGGGCGGCCCAAAAGTCAGGACACACGGGCTTATTTAATTTATTTTTTAACAGTGGAATTAAAACATGTTACTTGTTCATGATATACGTTAATATTGTATATCAATTGCCACTATGAATATCTATATGTGCTTCTTCTTTCTGTGGGGGTCTCCTCAAATCTGTCGTTTACTTAACTCGACCAAGGACCCCGAATGAGTGAATGAATTGAGACAACAACATATCATTTATGAATGTTCAAAGAAAGCAATGCATCATGCATTCATGTTAATGGAAGTCAGCTCGAGCATTTGTTAAAATATATATTTTTAAATACGCTAAGTGATTTGTTACAATAAACGTAATAACCCTCCTGACTTTTGGGCCACCCTGTGTTACATATATAATGTATATGCTGTTGTAAGTCAGTGGAATTGATGAATGTGGGTGAGTTGATTTTTTTGGGTCCGAGGTGGACATAGAGAAGGCGTTGGGATTGTGGCCAGATGAATCTAATCAGTTTTTTTTCCTTAGCTCCGTGTTTAAACGCGGGTAGATTAGGATTGCAATTCATCGCGCTTGAGGATTAATTTAATCCGATTGAAACGCTGCAGCGAAATAATATTGAAGGAGAGTTGGGGGGGGGGGGAAGAGGATGAGAGAGGCAAGCGGACGAACAACATAGCGACGGTAAAAGCGGTGTTAGATGCGATCAGAAGGAGGAGGATGAGGTTGGAAATCGGTGGGAACTACGTGATGGGTGGGGACCGCATATTCATGGTTCTTTCAGTAAAGTCACGTAGATAGAAAATAAAAATAATAAAACATAATAAAATTACAATAAAAGCAAAAAACCCACGACGTTTGGATCGCAACACAAGCGGCCTTCATCAGGCGGAGAGAAAAGAGGGTGGGACCACGTGTGCGGGGTGGAGAACGATCAGAAAAGCAACTTGGCGGTTCAAACGAGAACGTGATGCGACGGTGTTGTAGGTGTGATGATGATGATGATGAGGAGGTTGTGGTGGGTGGATGATGATGATGATGATGAGGTTGTGGTGGGTGGGACCACATGATGGGTGAGACCACGTGTGTGGGGAGGAGGGCAGGTGATCGAGTCGGGCATTGGAGTGTCACCCAGAGTTTCAGTTTAATTTATTTGGTATAGCCCTGTGAGCCATTCGGCTTTTCAGAGGTTGGCGATCAAGGAGGAGACTCCAGAGCCTTGAAGGCAGTGATCATGAGACGTTGGTGAGCGGTTGTTGATTGCACTTTGCGTCGGTTATCGCAGAAACTCCGAGCATTCCCCACATGCACGTGCATTCAAAGAGCAATACAATATCTTACGACAAAAAACACCCCCCCCCAAAAAAATATATATATAATATATAACTTCCTATAACATTTACAACGTAGCTCGGGAGGTTATTAATTTCGCCTACACGATTAAATCAGCTCGTGATCCACCAACCTCTGAACTCAAATGTTTGGATTCCAGGAATGCAGCACCACCACCACTAGCAACGCCGCAATCAACATCCCATACACATCAACATCCCATCCACCATCACCACCACCACGACCACCATGAACACCATCACCACCATTACCAGCATCACAACCATCACGAACACCCAACGCCAGTTCGCCACCACCACTATAAAACATTATCGCCACCCGCGCCACTACCACCAACATCATAGCAACTACAAACGTCGTCGTCAACACCACCACAATCACCAACCGTAACACCATGATCGCGAGAGGCATTTGTTGTGTTCCGCTGTGGCCACACTCGCATAGGAACGTCTCGTTTCGACGAACCCCCTCGCTCGGGGGGCTGTAGACAGCTCGACACGCGACCTCGTGGACACAGGGTGAGGTGAGGACGTGCGGGTTGAGAGGGGGGAGGGGGGACGTGGTGGGGGTAAATATTTACCCGGCGCGGCCGCGGGGTACGGGGACCCGTCTCGCGTTACGCTGGCGACGCTGCTGATGGGGAAGTGGGGTGGTGGTGGTGGTGGTGGGGGCGAGGGGGGGTTTCCGCCGCTATCTATCGACGCTCATCACAACAACAACAACAAGTTTTTGTGATACTTGCGGTGGAAGTGGTGCAGAAGCATACATTATTATTATTTTTAACAACAATTGCACGCTTTTGTCGTAAACACGTCATTGAAGGAAAAACAAAACAAAAAAAACGCCCGCCCCCACCCGAGTTTTAGTGGGGACGGTGGAGGGGGTTTATCATCGAAATGAGAATCGTAATATTTATTTATACTGGAGGAATCCGATGAGCTGTAAAGCTCTTTTTCACGCATGTCCAGTAGGAGCACGGGGGCAGAACGTTACAACAACAAACACTACGAAAACACGACAGCAGTGCAAAGTATGGGAAAGGTAAATAAATCACTAGTTACAACAACAACTACACTTTTTTTGTATTTTACCGAGTAAAGCGAATTCACTTCTTTTTCAGAAGCCACAAATGATAGCTCAACGAAAGTGACTTATCGCGTGGAAATAGTTACGCGCTGTGATGTTTCTCGCCACGAGCATACGCTCGGCTGTACGTCTGCTAAACGTGAGCGATGCAAGTCCCCGTTCACGACCATCACCGCGACAAAACTCGCATCGCTCAGTCTCACGATCGCGCGTCTGCAGCACGACAACAGAGAGCCTTCCGGTGCGCGCACGAGCGATTAACGCCCGGGAGTTGGAGCGCGCGGGAGTTAGAACGCGCAAGTGTCAAATCGTTCAGGGCGTTAGAGCTGTGGGGCTAAGGCCTCGGAGCAACTCTGCAAGCGCCGCGACTCCCCCCTGGCCCCCACCCTGAGCACGCACGCAGCGCACGCACGGAGTGTCCTTGCGGGGGATCGCCTGGCACAACGGGTTTTCATCCGAAGGGTCCCTAGGAGGAAAGTCCCACGGTTTCCCGGTGCCAGGAGATTGGCCGACCCTTGCAGGACAGGTCACATTACGGTGACCCTGAGTTGGCTTTAAATTGTATGGGCGCACAAAGGTTCACCGGGCCAGCCGAAATGAGTCATGCACGACATGGAGTGGGGCTGGGGTGGAATATTAAGCGAGCAGAGCAGACCATGAGGTCAGGGGATCGCAGCGCCACGACCTCCCCCAGCCCCAGACCGAATACACACTAACGGGGTGTGTATTCGTCACCGGACATCCTTCCAGAATACACAGGATGAGTAAGACATTAACGAGTACGGGTGGATAGACAATAGGTCGCAGAAGTTACCGTCTCAGCGCTCCATGTAAGGGAAGGAAAACGAGCCAATCGATTGGCCTCGAGGATTTTTTCTCCGGGTCCTCCGGTTTTTTCCCTCCGCACTTTGAATCAACGTTGCGTTTCGAGTATCTGACTGCTTTACATTTCCATACGCGATAATCCACTTCGTTGGGCTATCATTTGTGGCCAGGTCACTTCTGAGAAAAGACCTGCGTAGCTCAGGGTGCCTTACATGCTAAAATAAAAGTGTTTGAATAGTTGTAATCGTCTTTGTCGTAACACGAGCTCTGCTCACCTGCAACGCACGCACCTGGACCAGGTGACCCCCTGCGTGTGTGCACGAGACATTGGATACGAGGCGGTCGAGGAATTCCGGACGATTGTTGCCATCAGTTGCTCGATGTTGTTGACTCGATGTAGGGGTCCTCGTGGTTCGTATGTATACTTTACGGCGCAAACTCTCTGTCACGTATTTCTAAACTAAACTATGTTTTTAGTTGTTACCAGGTAAGGCCCACTGAGCTAGGGAGCTCAATTTTCACAAACGACAGCTCAACGAAGTGGTTTGTCACGTGGACATCTATAGCGGCCAAATACTCTAAATGCGTGATGTTGATTTTAAATGCGGAGGGGACAACCGGAGGACCCCGGAGAAAAATCCACGCGACCACGGGGAGAACGTACGGGATCGAACCCACAACCTCCTGTATACCGGGCGAGGTAGTTAAAATCTCGCCACCATGGCTCCCATTTGCCATCATCCGTGACGTCGTCAGTCACACGCACGGCGAGTAAGAGACCAAAATGAAAAAAAAAACACACAGATGCCCACCCCGTTGATGAGCTGCACATAAGCTAAGCGCGTCAAACGCGAGACGAGTGGCTGTCTCCCGTGCGAGTCGGAGACAGTGACCGAGCCTGCACCAACTGAGACGCCCGGCTTCGAATCCGGGTTTCAGCCGACCAACATGCGATGAGAGTTAATTCGCGGTTCCTCAAAGCGTAGCGATGCCGTCCATGGCCTCAGCCCGATCGAAGGCGAAGACAACGCTCCCCCGTGAGGCAAGTGCTGTTAGCGAGCACCTATATTGAAGGCCGGCACGGCACGCGAGAGGTTGGGTGGCCCAACACCACGCCCGGCCGCCTTTGACTCCCTCGTGGCAATGCTTTGCACACCGCACCGGGTACTCATTTGAGGCTGAGTCGACCTAGGGGAGGCCCAGGACCGGTTCAAATAATCGCCACCCGGCGTTGGTGGCCGTGAGCGGGAACTGAACTCGAAGTGCAGCGCCACACTGACCGCTACACCACCGTTTCTCAGCCCGATCACCACCAGTAACAAAGATAAAGATCCCCCGTGTAGCCTTAACATACTGTTGGGGCAAGTGCTGTTAGCGAGCACCTATGAAGGCCGACACGGCACACAAGGGAAGGGTGGCCAACACCACGCCCGGCCGCCGTTGTCTCCCCAGTGGCGATGTTTACACGCCCCACCAGATATCCATTTGAGGCTGAGTCGACCTAGGGGAGGCCCTGGACCGGCTCAGATAATCGTCACCGGTGTTGGCCGTGAGCGGGGATTCGAACTCGGATCGCCGCGTTCGTAGCGCAGTGCGCTAACCGCTGCACCACCGCTCTCTGTGTGTGTGTGTGTGCTACCATCAGTAACACACGCGCACACACGCAGACAGCGGCCCCATGGACCTTGACAGCGGAGGCCCCATGCACTGCAGCCTCGTGACGCAGTTGCTCCGCCTGCGCGCTCTCCATGCCGGCCACACGACTCGAGGCGAGCCCCGTGCCACGGCCGAGCGGAGACGATGCTCGGAGTGACGCGTGGGAATCCATCCACAGTTGACACACAAAAAAAAACCCCGAGCCCCCAAACCCCGTCCCCCCCCCCCCCCGGGACAATGCCCCCCAGTGTTGCCGCGCAGCCTTCCAGAATTAATGTGCGTGGCAGTGCCCGTCTAATCTTTTTTTTTATTAATAACACGTAAAAAAAAAGATCATACAATGTTTGTTTGTTGTTGTTATCTCTCAGTTCGTGTTGCCAGTTCTAGTTGCTGCCAAAACAAAGTAGGTGGGGGGGGGGAGCTTTGGTTGGTCAGGGATGTTGCAGGATCTGCAGGCGTCTCTCTAACCCCAAGGGCCGGAAATCTCCGTCTTAGCAGCGTCTGTCTGTCGGAACTAGCGAATGAAAGGGGTTCATTTTGGCGGCAGCAGCAGAAGCAGTAGCAGCAGTAGCGGCAGCAGTTGCAGCAGAAGCAGTAGCAGAAGCAGTGGCAGCAAAGCAAGAGCAGTAGCAGAAAGAGTAGCAGGAGTAACGGCAGCAGTTGTAGCAGAAGTAGTAGCAGAAACAGTAGCAGCAGTGATAGCAGAAGCAGTAGCAGCAGTGATAGCAGAAACAGTAGCAGCAGTAACTGCAGCAGTAGTAGCAGAAGCAGTGGCAGCAAGCAATAGCAGAATCAGAAACAGCATTTGCAGCAATATCAGTAGCAGCAGGAGCAAGCAGCTGCATGCAGTAGCTGCAAGCAACGGCAATAGCAGAAACAGAAGCGGCAGTGACAGCAGTAGTAGCAGATGCAGTTGCAGCAGTAGCAGCATTTGCAGCAACATCATGGGCAGCAGCAGTAGCTGCGACACTTACCTGTGGGGCTGGCTCAGCATGGATCTCCCAAGCCGACCCCAGGAGTCTTCGTGAAACACCTCCCATCTGCGCGTCCGTTCATGCGTCCCTGGACACTTCTGGTGCTCTCACGAAAACTAACCTTAACCTAACCTTACCCTAACCTTACCCTAGCCCTACCCTAACCCTACCCTCACCCTAACTTTACCCTAACCTTACCCTAACCTTACCCTAACCTTACCCTAACCCTACCCTAACCCTACCCTAGCCCTAGCCCTACCCTAACCCAACCCTCACCCTACCCTAGCCCTACCCTAACCCTACCCTCACCCTAACCTTACCCTAACCCTACCCTACCCTAACCCTACCCTAGCCCTACCCTAACCCTACCCTCACCCTAGCTCTAACTCGAACCCTAACCCTACCCTAACCCTACCCTAACCCTAGCTCTAATTCGAACCCTAACATTACCCTAACCCTACCCTACCCTAACCCTACCCAAGCCCTAGCTCTAACTCGAACCCTAACCCTACCTTAACCCTACCATAACCCTAGCTCTAATTCGAACCCTAACCTTACCCTAACCCTACCCTACCCTAACCCTACCCAAGCCCTACCCCTAACCCTACCCTCACCCTACCCTAACCCTAGCTCTAACTCGAACCCTAATCCTACCCTAACCTTGCCCTACCCTAATCCTACCCTAGCTCTACCCTAATTCTACCCTAGCCCTACCCTAACCCTACAAGCACGGCCAGTGTCTGTGCGCTGTCGTGAGGAGGTGGAGCAGCTGGGACTGAAGCGCCAAGCGAATCTATCACCGCGCTTTCTGTTTGTTAATCTATTTATGACTCTCATTAAACCATTCAACCGTTTTTAGGTGACCAGGTAAGGCCCCCTGAGCTATATAGATTTTTTTCAGAGTGATAGCTCAACGAAGCAGCTTGTCGCATGGACATCTATAGCGGCAGCCACAAGACTCTGAACGCGCGGTGTTCATTCTAAATGTGGAGGGGGGGACTGGAGAGAGGCCCCGAGAAAATTCCATGTGACCAGGGTCAGGATCGAATCCACGACCTCCTGTGTATCAGGCGAGGTAGTTAACATTTCGCCACCGTGGCGCTCTCCTCCCTCCTCCTCCCTCTCTTCGTCCCTCCTCCTCCCTCTCCTTGTCCCTCCTCCTCCCTCTCCTCGTCCCTCTCCTCCTCCCTCTCCTCGTCGCTCGGCTCCACGTCTGAGCGCGTCTCCATGGAAACCCGCGGAGACGCAGCACGCGCCGCGCTCACACGCAGGGACGGCCCCCACCCTTCAACCCCCCCCCCTCAACCTCATCTTAACCACCTCCTCATCCCCCTCCACCCCCCCTCAACCCCCCTACAACCACCCCCTCAACCACCCCCTCAACCTCATCTTTACCACCCCCTCATCCCCCTCAACCCCCCCCTCCACCCCCCCTCCACCCCCAACCAACCCCTCTCATCCCCCCACCGTAACCCCCCCTCAACCCCTACCTCGACCCCCCCCCCCACCACCCCCCCCACCACCCCCCCACCACCTCCATCCCCCCACCGCCGCCCTCCCCCCACCCCACCCCGCGCCTGCCGCCCTGACAGCGCGCGCACGGGGAGGAGAGAGAGGAGTGAGCGGGGAGAGGAGAGAGCGGGGAGAGGGCGAGGAGAGAGCGGGGAGAGGGCGAGGAGTGAGCGGGAGAGTGGGAGATTGAAGAGCGCGGGGAGAAAGAGATGGAGGGAGAGGGAATGGAGGGTGTGCGGGGGGTTGGTAGATAGAATGAAGGGGGAGAATGTAGATAGAGGGGAGGGGGTAGAGAGAGTAGGTGGTGGGAGAGTGGGTAGGAGAGGGTATGGATATTGGAGAAAGGTCGGCTGAAGAGTAAGGAGCTATGTGTGTGCCGTATGTTGAACTTATTTCGCACCGTACGCAGCCAGCCGTGCTAATCGGAGGTGCGGGAGCGAGACGCGTAAACAGTCGCGATGGTCCGTAAGACGGTACAGCCACATGGGTTGCAAGATCCAGCCAAATCAGCCGCTTCATCATCAACGACATCACTTCTCACCCTAAGCATCTCACCAGTTGACAACAGTCGACGGGTCCGCCTGCTTCGTTGTACGTTCCTCCATCCCGATCATCATCATCAAGCCGTGAGATCAATGCGCTGCACGGATGAAGGCCTACCCGCCCCCCCCCCCCAAAGTGGTGGGGGATTGCATCGCCGCTCAATTGCGTGCCCCCCACTACTACGACAAAGACAAAGATCTCCCGTATATCTTTAACAGGCTGTTGGGGCAAGTGCTGTTAGCGAGCACCTACGAAGGCCGGAACAGTACACGAGGGGGTGGGTGGTCAGCACCACGCCCGACCGCCTTTGTCTCCCCAGTGGCGATGTTTACACACACCGCACCAGGTACTCATTTGAGGCTGAGTCAACCTAGGGGAGGCCCAGGACCGTTTCAGATAATCATCAATGGTGTTGACCGCGAGCGCCAGGTTCATAGCCCAGCGCGCTAACCGCTACGCCACCGCTCCCTTTGCCCCCTTGGTTATCCCCTCGCCATGTTTACGCTGCCCTAGGATCCCCTCTGGCCACAGCATACCAGTCGGGGGCTTTACTCCTGGCAGTGACGAAAGGGGACAGGGCAGTGGTTGCTTTGTTCCGATGCCAGCGAGGGGTACAACCCGCGGCCCCCTTCGCCCTGCGCTTCTGGCACGAGAGCGACGCTTTCATTTTTCGTGAGATTCTCTTTTCGCTAATGTCATGGCGTTCACACGCGGGCTGCTGCACGCCCACGCCTGCGTATTACACAGAGAGAGAGATACAGAGAGGGACACACATAGAGAAACAGAGACTTGACTTTTAAGCAACGTTTATTGCCGCCAGCAGCAAAAGCACTGGAGGCGATTTCGATATGAAATGCACAGTCACCAGCAACACAAATGAAAATAATTGTTACAAATCCACGCGCTGTGGCGCTAAAAAGCACCGCGCACAACATGAAAGACAAAGAGAGAAAGGCAGAGAGGGACACACAGAGAGAAACAGAAAGAGACACACACACATAGAAACAGAGATATACACAGAGCGAGGGACAGAGAGAGAAAGAGAGAGAGAGAAACAGACAGGGACACACAGAGATAAACAGAGAGAGAGAGACAGACTTTAAACCACTTTTATTGCCGCCAACAGCAACAGCACTAGAGGCGATTCCGATATGAAATACACAAAGTCACCAGCAAACAAATAAATGCTATAAATCCACGCGCTGTGGCGCTCAATACCGCCGCGCACAACACGAAAGAAAAGTCACGTGGTGGTGGTGGTCATCGCGCACGCCACGGTGACGAGCGAGCGCTTCAGAAGGTGAACACGTGGGGGGTGCCGTCCACGCTGGTACAGAGAGGGGCTTGTCCGGCTCCCCAGCGTTCGAAGAAGACGCGCTGCACATCACCGGCATGTGTGTGGTACATGGCGTGCTCCAGCCGGAGCCGCGCATTAAGCAGGCCTCTGAACACTGGAAGCAGCACAGAGCAGCCGTCAGTGTCACCTTGCAGCATCTTGCTCCTCGTTCTGTACACCGCCAACTTCGCCTGAGCACAGGCGAAGTTGGCGAGGTCATGGCGCTTGTTAGCCAGGTAAGGCACCACCCCATATACGAAGCTGCTGTTGTAGAAGGGCACCCCCAGTTTCCTGAAGATGTCCCACCAAAAGGCGGAACATTGGTTTGAGCCGCTGGCAGTGTAAGTACTGGTGGGGCAGATCCTCCCTGGCACCGCAGGAGATGCACAAGTCTGTTACCCCTGGCGAGATTCGGCTGAGCCACACGGCCGATGGCAACATGCAGTGTGCCAACCTCCACTGGAGGTCACCGCAGCTTCTGGCTACGGGAGACTTGTACATATGTTTCCACTGCGGGGCGGCTGCAATGAGGGGAGAAAAATTCTCTCCATTTTGTGTCCGGTCGTTCGGCCAGGTCCCGGGAATGCAGCGCCTTGACACAGCACGTGTAGAGCGCTTTGTTCGGGGCACTCTTGAGGGGCACGTTCCTGCAGCCTCGGAGCTTCAGTAGCTTGCCGGAGTCGCTGTGGCCAGGGGGCTGCGCGCAGGAGAAGCACAACTCCGGGAAAGAGGAGGGGAGGGCCGCCACCATCCCCCGGCGCCTCCAGATTCAGGCGCAGCTCCTTCATGTCGTGGAGCGACGTCCCGCAGCAGCTTCTCCCCAGCGAGCATGGAGCGGAGTCCCGCGGTGTTGGCGATCTCAGCTGCGGTCTTCCACTTGGGCTGGTGGGCCTGGACGAGGTGGAAGACTGTCCGCAGCCCTACTGGTGTGAGGCGTTGAGCCAGGGTCCTCTCTCCTCTGATCCCCTGGAAAAGGCCGTTGCAGAACAAGGGCTCGTTCAGGAACTGCGCGAGGTCGTAGGGCGCGCGAGAGAGAGAGACAGAAAGAGACGCAGAGAGACGGAGAGACAGAGAGGCAGAGAGAGAGAGACACACACACACACACAGACACAGAGAGAGAGAGACAGAGAGACACAGAGAGAAACAGAGAGAGACAGAGAGAGAGAGACGGAGAGACAGAGAGATACAGAGAGAGAGATCCAGCATCCATCTCGTCCGAGTACCCACCCGGATCTGCAGGGGTCACGGCCTACCCCAGAGCCCAGAGGCGGCGGCTGCTTCGGGAAGGGAGGCCCTCTCATCCAGCAGTGGATTAGGCATGGCTGATGATGAAGATGACGTCCGAGATTTTGATTTTAGTTTTAAAGTTGGGGTCTACCCCTCTCTCCGACCTCCCCACCCTCTCCGCCCGCCCCCAAATAAATTAAAACGCTCACGAGCAATCACAGCCCGCGCCTGATGATTGTTAAACGCGCCCTACGCGTTGTAGACACACAAAAATGCCTCAATGATTTTTGTTGTGCCACGTGACGTCGAGATCTCGTGTTTGCGTGTTTACGTGTTTGCGTGTTTGTGTTTGCGCGCAGGCTACAATACCGGCGACCCGAGTTCGATTCCCGCTCACGGCCAAACACCAGCGGCGAATATCTAAACCGGTACCTGGACCTCCCCAAGGTCGACTCAGCCTCAAATGTGCGCCTGGTGCGACTTGTAAGAATCTCCACTGGGGAGACGAAGGTGGCCGGGCGTGGTGCTATCCACCCCACTCCCTCTCGTGCGCCGTGCCGGCCTTGATAGGTGTTCGGTAACAGCACTTGCCACAACAGTCTTTGAAGGCTATACGGGGGGTCTTTGTCTTCGTCCCGCATGATGCAGACAACGCTGATAGGGAGCATGCTATCTTGCGCGTGTATTGTGTGCACTTAATTTATTCTCATTCTACGTGACTTTACCGAAAGAACCAAAACAGTTGTGTGCACTTGTTCATTGCGTCAGTATTCATGGGTGTGTACGTCAGCATGGGTGTTTGTCACGGTTACAATGGCTGCATTTGTGTGTCAGCGTACACGTGTGTGTTAGCATGCACATGTGTGTTAGCATGCACATGTGTGTTAGCGTATACACGTGTGTTAGCATGCACGCGTGTTAGCATGCACGCGTGTTAGCATGCACGTGTGTGTTAGCATGCACGCGTGTGTAGCATGCACTGTGTGTTAGCGTGCCTTAGCATGCACGTGTGTGTTAGCGTGCACGCGTGCGTCAGCGTGCACGTGTGCGTCAGCGTGCGTGCACGTGCGCGCTGTTTAACCTGCGATTCTGTGCGTGGTTTCACAGCAGCAGCAGCAGCAACTCGGCGGCGCGTGGGGCAAGAAGACAGCAAGACGAGAGCAGGGGAAGGCGCGGAGATCGACGTCCGCGGAGCGGAGGAATCGTCGGTGTCATTGGAGGCGTGCTCCGTCCGTAGAGTGCGTGGGTGCACGTGGATCATCGCGCGCACGTGCAATGCGAATGCGTGTGTTTGTGTGCGTGTGTGTGCGTGTGTGTGTGCGTGTGTGTGTGCTCGTGGGGAGCGGCAGTGTAAAGCGGTTGGCGCGCCCCGCTGACCCGAGATCGATTCCCGCTCACGGCCACCAACACCAAGTGACGATTATCTGAACCGGCTCTGGACCTCCCCTGGGTCGACTCAGCCTCAAGTGAGTAGCTGGTGCGGTGTGTAAAAACATCGCCACTGGGGAGACAAAGGCGGTCGGGCGTGGTGTTGGCCACCCACCTCTCGTGTTCCGTGCCGGCCTTCATAGGTGTTCGCTAACAACACTTGCCCCAACAGCATGTTAAAGACTATACGGGGGATCTTTGTATTGTGTATGCTTATGTTTGCAATGACACACACACGCGTACCCTGTGTGGCGGGATTCACGCGTGCCTGCGCGTGTAATATATCTGTTTTAGAGCTACTATCCCAGCCCTGGACACGGCTAACATCAGTGTCCAATTTATGATCCGGTTCTTGTCCCTCCGCTAAGTCGACTCAACTGAAAATGAGTACCTGCAGCGGTGTGTTAAACAAACAAACAAAAACCCCATCAGAAACGGGGAGACAAAGGCGGCCGGGGGTGGGGGGGTTGTGGTGGTGCTGGCGGCCGCACCACTGCCGTTTGTTCCACCTCGACAGCTTCTCGTCAACGTCACGAGCACCACAACGCGCTTCGTCACGGAAGCGCGCGGGAGAGACCCCCCGGGTTGTCCACCACACCGATGTTGAACTTCTTTCGCACAGCACGCGGCCACGACCGTGCCAATCGGAGGCGCGGGGGAAGGGGGCAAAACACAAAAACCCTTGCGGCGTGAGACGCCTCGGACACTGAGCAGCGGTCACCTCGACTCGTTTGACCACCGAGACGAGGGTCGACGCCACGGCCGTACCGCTCGGCAGTTTGTGATGAAGTCAAACACTGAGCCCCCCCCCCCCCAAAAAAAAAAAACCGTGCCCCCCCCACCCGCCCCCCGGGAAGAGCTGCAGAGACGCGGAAACCCAGCAAAGAGCCCCGGGGCGTGCAACGCAAGCGCTGGAGAACAGGGGCACGGAGGCCTCCCGGATCGCTCGGCGGAGATTCGATTGCGTCGTTCGTCGTCACCGTTCCATCAATCGCCGCTCTACCATCAATTGTCGCCATTTCATTTGTCGCCACTCGCCTATCGCGTGCCACTGTTCTGTAAGTTGTCACTATCCTATCAGTTGTGAAGTTTTGTCATTATTGTCACGATCTGGTTCAGGCACGCTGTGCGCGACTCTCTCTCTCTCTCTCACTTCCTATGCGTCTCTCTCTCTCTCTTTATGGCTGAGTCTCGTTATTGTTTATTTGTGTCTCCGTGCCTTTAGATGTGTGTACAATAGTGTGTGTGTGGGATGTGAGTGCAGTTTAGTGTAGAGCGGTTAGCGGACTGCGCTACGAACCCGGCGTGTCGAGTTCGATTCCCGCGCACGGCCACCATCAGTGACGCATGTCGACCCCTAGGTCGACTCGACCTTAAATCAGTAGCTGGTGCGGCCCGTAAACATCGCCGCTTGGGAGACAAAGGCGGCAATCTTGGCCTTCAATAGGTGCTCTATAACGGCACTTGCCCCAAACGGTCAGTTCAGGTGAGAACAGATGTGTGTGTGTGTGTTAGTTTGTTGTAGTTCACACCGCACCTCCGATTAGCACGGCTGGCTACGTAGGGTGCGGAAGAAGTTCAACACGCTGTACATAGTTTATACGGAAGAAGTTCCTTCTTCTTTGTGTATGACAGCGTATGTAACATATCTGTGTGCGTGTGTGACTTCGTAACGTAGGGAGCGGCAGAGCAGCAGCTACGAACCCGGAGACCCGAGTTCGATTCCCGCACGGCCAACATCGGTGACGATTATCTGAACCGGTCCTGGGCATCCCTCTAGGTCGACGCAGCCTCAACTAAGTACCTGGTGCGGTGTGCAAACATCGCCACTGGGGAGACAAAGGCGGCCGAGCGTGGTGCTGTCCACCCACCCCATCGTGTGCGGTGCCGACTTGTAAAGGTGCTCGCGTAGCAGCACTTGCCCCTAAAGTCTATTAAGGCTACAACGGGGATCTTTGTCTTTGTCCTGCGTAATATTCCCATGAACCATGAGAGTATCCGCCCGTGGTAATTCTTGTCGTGCGCTAACGTATAGCCCTTGTGGCGTCGCCCTATCGAGCGTCGGAGGTGAAATCATCAGGAATGGCAAACATTGGCATCACACAGGGATCCCTACAGAAGCGTCTTTGTAAACAACGAGGCCCTTTATAACTCGAATTTGATTTATTACGAGTTTTATTTTTGGAAACGTGTCATCTCGTCGTCTCAATGTAGCCGTTCATTATTCTTGTCCATTCTTTCGTAAAGGAACCGCGTGGAGCGAGCGACACGAATAGCACTCGGGAGACGTCGGGCTTACGGGAGGAGATGCGATCTCACTGGCCGGCAGAATGCGAAAGATGTTTTTTCTTTTTTTATGCGGACGTGCTTGGAGACAAGGGAGGCCTTTGCTGTGAACGCAGAAAGGACGCAAACCATCTCGAACGTCGCCGCGTGGGCGGATCGTGGCATCTCTCCGGAGTTCCCATGCCCCCCACTCCCCGCCTGAGCGGAGCCCTGCTGAGCGAGACGCAGTGCCCAGGAAGCAGGAGGCACCGCTCGCCCCAACGGCCGATGAACATGGTCGAGGGCGCCGTGGGTATGAGAGACAGCGGGTGGTAGTTGGAGCGAGGTTGTGTTAGTTGGAGCGAGGGGGTGTTAGTTGGGGCGCGCGGGTGTTAGGGTTGGAGCGCGGGAGGTTGGAGCGAGCGGCGCTTTGACGCGAGTCCCCATGAGTTTGCGTTGCGAGTTTCCGCGCGCAGCAGCTGAGCCTCGCCGAGCGGCGAGGTCACGGAGTGGGAGGAGGAGGAGGTTCCGTTAGTGCACCCGGCACCGCCGGCTTGTTGTGCGTCTGTTCGAATCGTTCCATTTACAAGTCGCAGTCCTAACTCACTCGGCTCGTTTATCGCCTGCATGTTTCTTTCTATATCAACCTAGGGTTGCACTCATGGGTGGACTTTGTCCAGGAGTTTTCATGCCTCCGGAGGTTTATTTAGTGGAAAGTTGGAGCGGTTAGGGGGGAGGGTGTGGGTTACTATGGGACGGGTCCGGGAGTGTTTACCCCCTCCATGCCGTTCATTAGAGACAAGGCAATCGCCACGAAATACGAACCGAGACTCCGATAACGCGAGGTTACCTTCAACCACACACTCTCTGCTGCGTGTCAAGCTGAGAGTGTTTTCTCTTGAAATAAATGTAAAACATAGAGTATTTTATAAATATCTGGTTCGCCCTCGCCGTAAGTAAAATAAATAAAACTAAGCATGTTCATCTCTGCTGAATCTTAGGTGGACGAATGTTCGTATTATTGTTATCGCGTGGTATCGTGAGAGGTGGCAGCAGCTAAGAGGCCTCCATCCAGCAGTGAATTGACCAAGGCCACTGACGACCACGTGGATGATGATGATTAAAATATTTATTTGGTCCACCAGCCTATGCGCTGTCAAGAAGAATAGTTCTTTATTTCTGCATGAGGCCCATCATTCGAAACGTCATAGTCTTCATTTCATCACAATGACAGTAGCTGTAATTAAAACAAATATGTTATCATAATTAACTCGCCCGTTATTCTCCATACGACTCAACTAGTTCGTCAATAACTCTGGCCTGAAAAGGAATACTGTAATATAAGTGACGTTTCAAGAAATTACCCTTCTTGAAAGCAGGTACCGTAAAAATCGACTTTATGTATGTGCTGATGAGACCCTGAAGGTTACAACCGGGCCGGACTGTGCCTCCTTAAACCGACGCTAATGGCCAAGAGTGTGGGCTGAGTCACCAACCCAACAATATCGGTGTCACCTACTTGCATTGTCGACGCAATATTGCACGAACGTTCACACGTTTGTCGAGCAATAAAGTGAGTGGGCACGCGCGGCAGGACACACGGCCGCTCGACTCGAGGCGGTGTGGCCGATGATCGAGACGAATGACGCAGTGGCAGGAGGGGGGGGGCGGAAATGGAGCGATGGAGTCCAGTTCGTCAATGCGCAGGAGCTGGGTGGAGTGTCGCGTCGCGAGTCCACGGATTTCGGAGAGGGCTTCTTCACACGGCAGTCGATAGAGCAATGGCCGATGATTAGTAGTCGTGAATCCAACGTCAGACCCCCCCCCCCCCCGTTGTCAATCCACACTGCTGGAACGAGGCCTCTGCACACACCGCGTCGACCATGACGGTTGTTTGGCCATACTTCACCACGCCGCTCAGTGCGGGTTAGTGACCAGCACCATTTCGGATATCATTCGCCGTGGCCATTAATGTTGAGCCCTAGCCGGGAATCTGGCGTGGGCTTTAGGTGAAAACGGTGTTCAGAGAGCACTGCGCTAACCACCGCACCACCGCTCCATCACCTGTAGTAATGTGCGACACATCGCACCGGGTACTTATTTAAGGCTGAGTCGACCTAGGGGAGTTCCAGGCCCGGGTCAAATACTCGCCACTGTTACTGGGCGTATGCGGTGATCGAGTTCACGCGCAGGGTTATAACCACGACACGGTCACTACCCGCCCTTCCTTGCCGATAACAAAGACAAAGATCCCCCGCATAGCCGGAACAGACTGCTGGGGCAAGTGCTGTTAGCGAGTAGCATCCTATGAGGGCCGGCACGGCACATGAGGGGGTGAGTGGTCACCACCACGTCCGGCCCCCTCTGTCTCCCCAGTGGCGATGTTTACGCACCAGTTACTCATTTAAGGCCGTGTCGACCTAGTGGGAGGCCCAGAGCCGGTTCAGAAAACCGTCACTGATGTTGGCCGTGAGCGAGAATCGAACTCGGGGTCGCCTAGATTCGGAGAGCGGTGCGCGCTAACCGCCACACTACCGCTCCCCACACATTGCCGAGAACGCTCGCTCGCTCGCACACAAACACACAGCTAACGCCCCCCCCCCCTTCATGCCAATAAACGCCGGCTGGGCAACAGACGGGCACATCACAAGCCCGCCCCAGGGACCAATGGCCAATACGGCGATGATCAGGCAGGTGAAATGGCACGTGGTTATTTATGCCCCCTGCGGGTTGCTTATCTGAGCCAATAAACCCTCCCATTGGCCAGGGCGCGGCACGGCCGTTGGCTGAGTAAACAGATGGAGATGGTGGGGAGGGGTACAGGTACAGGTGTGTCAGGGGTACGGCTACAGGTGGACGGGGAGGGGTGTGGGTGGGGAGTTCAGGTGTGGGAGTTCAGGTGTGAGAGTGCAAGTCGGGGGAGGTGGGGGTGGCTCAGGTGTGGGGGGGGGAGTATAGGTTTGGAAGCACAGGTGTGCGTGGTTAGGTATGGCCCTGGTGGGGGGGCGGGGGGCGATGTACAGGTGTGTGGGAGTACAGGTGTGGGGGTATAGGAGTGGTGTGACCCTGGGCAGCGAGGCAGGGAGGTTAGCGGAGTGGGGAGGAGAGTAAACATGAAGCCGTGAGCGCCTGGCGGCTAAGGTCGGCAAACAGATGAACAATGACATCATCGCATCAGCGAGTGATGGTGGTGGCAGAGTTTACCGTCGTCAGCCCCGTGAGCCATGGGGGGGAGGGGGGTTAGTGGGTGACACCTGGGGTGGTACCTGCTACCAGTATCGACTGTGGGCGGTATCTCCCACGGTGAACAAAGCCTCGCGTATATACATACACACATATACTGTCTGTTGTATCGATACATTTAACATTAATTGTCATAGTCCGCAGATGTTGCATATTACATTCGTTTTACCCCCAGCAACGACAACACGATATTGCATATCAAAACACACGACCAACCCTTAATATTTACCGACAGTGTCACTCTCGATCAGCTATCCACGGTAATACGACCTTGCTATCAAAACGCGGGTTTAGGATCTAGAGATTAGCCTGCCTCTAGAATTTAATTGTTCGCATTTTACACCCTCGGTGACAACCGATAAGCCACTGTTTGGAGGGGCCAAAGGCTCAAGGACGCGAATCACTGCGAGATGCGTGGAAGGGCAATGACGAATGAGGTGCTGGAAGGATCGGTGACACTTACCCACTTCCCCACGTCCACATTTTCATTCAGCGAATGTTTTTTTTTTCACGCGTGACTTTTACGCAGTTTTAGTAGAGCACAACTTACAAGATACAAAGTCACTGTGCGATGGTTTAGGGGGTTCAGGTCGTCGCCACGCATGCGTTGGCTTCCCAGACCGATATTCTTCCTGCAGCAATTGTTTTTAGAAAAGCAAATTCTGCACCGGGATTTTCGTCTTCCTGAGTCTCATCAGAAGAGTCAACCTTTGTTTAAAAAAAAAAACACCCTACTGTTACTGAAACCTAATCAAATAGACACATTTACCCATGTGACCAACTTTATTTGATTGGCTCTGTCCGTTGGTGGAGGGTTATAGTTACAACATTTACATCATACCTACACGGGGAAATAACCCAAAAAAGATGTTAACTACTTCGCCTGGTATGAAGGAGGTTGTGGGTTCGATCGCGACCATGACGATTACTGTATATTTGGAGTTTGCATGTCTCTCTGTCCGTGGTCGCGTGGATTTTTCTCCGGGTCTGCCGATTTTCCCCCTCCACGTTTAGAATCAACATCACGCGTTTAGAGCATTTGGCTGCTAAAAATGTCCACACGATAAGCCAATTCGTTGAGCTACCATTTGCGGTCAGGTCGCTTCTGCAAAAGAGCATTAGAGCTCAATGGGCATCGCCTGGTCAATTTAAATAGTTTAATCTGTCGCTTAATTGAAACCCATTCGGAATCACAAATTCTGCCGGTGCTGTGTTGCCAGTTTTGCTTTTATTGGCAGGGTCACTCCGTCTGTCCTGATGTCGTCTTGGTGTGCAAAGCATGCCGAGATTCACGTTGTCGTTATTGTTTGCACTTTTATTATAATTATGTTTAAACTTGAAATCCGCTCGCTTAATTTCAGCTCATATTTTATGTTATTCGTCTGGGATGCTGTAGCGGCGGCGGCGGCGTTGCAGTGGTGAGTATTGTGAAGCCAGATTGCCCGTGTTCGATTCGCGGCGTCGGCTCTCATCAGTGGCGAGAGATACCTGAAGCGGTCTTGCGCCTCCTCCCTTGCCAATCCTCACCGACCCGCGTGGTGAAGTATGGTAAAAAAAATCAACCACCATGACCGATACGGCATGGGGAAGCCGTCATCCAGCAGTGGAGTGGCAAAGGGCCGTACGTGTGCTTCAATGATTCGTTATTCTTTGTTTAATTCCTGAGTTGCTGTGCATGGCGACATGTACTTTGATATGGTGCTTTGCACTTTTCGCACCTCCGATAAGCACGGTTGGCTACGTACGGCGCGAAAGAAGTTCAACATACATTCAACCACATACATGGTGGTGAATGGCATCGACCGAAGATGCTGAGCAGGTTGAGCCTGGCTAATGCTTGGGTCGGAGACTGCCTGCGAATAACCAGGCGAGGTGGCGAGGCGACAGCAGTGCAGCAAAGTCGTATTTGCATCCATCCGTGCGGAGCGTTGGGCATTACCACGTCGTGTGCCCGACGAACGCCACCGGTTTCCTCCCACACGAAGCCCAAATTTCGCGAACGGAATTGGCCAAACGTCCCAACGTAGCAGGAGGACCGTCTTGGGGAAAAGAAGAAGAAGAAGCGCCGTGCGAGTCTGTGAGGCCTTTCTGGGCAAGTGAAGGGGCACGACTCGTGCAACACCGGGCACTCGCCTGCAACATCTGCCAGGGCATACAAAAACGCCGGCGGCTTACACCTGTGTCACACGCACGTACACACACGCACACGTGCGCGCGCAAACGAAAAACGACAAAGATCCCCTGAATAACCTTAACAGACTTTTGGGGCAAGTGCTGTTAGCGAGCACCTATGCAGGCCGGCACGGCACACAAGGGGGTGGGTGGCCAGCACCATCCCGACCAACTTTGTCTCCCCAGTGGCGATGTTTACACGCCGCACTAGGTACTCAGTTGAGGCTGAGTCGACCTAGGGGAAGACCCCGGACCGGTTCATATAATCGTCACTGCTGTTGGTGGCCGTGAGCGGGAGTCGAACTCGGGTCGCCGGGTTTGTAGTGCAGCGCGCTAACCGCTACCTTACCGCTCTCCACGCGGCACACACACACACACACGCGGAAAAGACAAATGTCCCCCGTGTAGCCTTAATAGGCTGTTGGGGCAAGTGCTGTTAACGAGCACCTAAGAAGGCCAGCACGACACAACGAGGGGGTGGGTGGCCAGCACCACGCCCGGCCGCAAGCGGCACGTGCACCACACCGACACGGATATATAAAGGCAAGAAGGCCCACCCCTGTTGGATTCACAGCCTCTTGAGACAAGTGCTGTTGGCGAGCACCTGTGAACGCCACCGCGGCACGCGACGAACCTGGCGTGGCCGCGAGCAGCATCCTTGATCCGGGACCAGTTCACATTTTCGCCACTCTTCCTGCATGGCCGCGAGAGGGAATGAACAAAATAATCGGCTCGCCGGGTTGGCAGCGCAGTGCCAATCACCTCTACGCCAGTGGTTCTTGAGTTGTACTGCAGTCTTGCACCCCTTTGGGTCTCAGTCGTTCAAAACAATATGTTGAATTTTAATAAATACAGAGGCGTGATGGAACGAAGACGTTGTACTTACGTGCCCGTGCTCATTTTCATTTTCGATTATTTGCCTTCTAAAAAAAAAAATCTGGCCATGTCTCGCACCCCCAGAAAGGGCATCTCGCACCCAATGTTAAGAACTGCTGCTCCAGACAATCGCTCCACACGCCCACAGCCAAAGCCAGTCGTTCAAAACAATATGTTGAATTTTTATACATACAGAGGTGTGATAGAACGAAGACGTTGTACTTACGTGCCCGTGCTTATTTTCATTTTTGATTATTTGCCTTCTAAAAAACAAATCTGGCCATGTCTCGCACCCCCAGAAAGGGCGTCACGCACCCAATGTTAAGAACTGCTGCTCCAGACAATCGGTCCACACGCCCACAGCCAAAGCCAAATACAAAGACCCCCCCCGTATTGCCTTTAATAGACTGTTGGGGCCGTGTGCTGTTAGCGATCACCTATTACGGGCGTGCACACACACAGAGATGATGATCCCCCGTATATCCTTGAACAGATTGTTGGCCAACGTGCTGTTTGCAAGCCGCCGATTAAGGTCGGCACAGGCCACGTTGGTGGTCGCGTGACTCGCATAGCCTTAACAGATTATAGGAGCTGCTAACGAGCACGTCTGATGGCCGGAGCAACACACGAGGGAGTTGGTGGGCCAGCACCACGCCCGGCCGGCTGTGTATCCAAAGTGCTGTTATTTGACAACACCGCACCACGTACTCGGTTGAGGCTGAGTTGACCTAGGGGAGGCCCAGGACGGGTTCCGATAATCGTCGCTGGTGTCGACCGTGGAGCTGGAACCGAACCCGGATAGCCGAGTTCGTAGCGCAGCGAGCTGACGACTGCACCACCGCTCCCCCCTCACACACATTCACACACACACACTCAGAATCAAGTTACATGATCTCCACCAACCGCTTAAGGGGAGGAAGGAGCTGGGAAAGCGACAGGTGTGCACATACACACTCCCACACGTACACACACACACACACACGCCGGCTCACACACACACACAAAGATCTCCGTTCAGCCTCGGAGACAATAGGGGTGAGTGTTGTGTGACAGAGTCAGTGACAGAGTGAGCGAGAGAGTGGCGGTGCAGTGGTTCGCGCCCTTGTGCTTCGAACCCGGCGACCTAAAGATCGATTCCCGATGACAACCAACATGGGTGGCGAACATCTGGACCGTCAAATGGGCCTCCCTTGGTGTTGATTCCGACTTTAAATGAGTATCTGGTGCGGTCATTGGGGGAGGCAAAGGCGGTCGGTCGGCCGGTCGGTCGAGCGTGATGCTGGCTAAACCACGCATCGGTTGCACTTTGCAGGACCTTAATAGGAACGCGCTAACAGCATTGGCCCCCGACAGTCTGTTCATGGCCTGTATGTTATTTACACAAATACAGCCATTTGCAGCATGCATACGCAGTGACGAAGCCAAGACAGAGATCCCGCGTATAGCCTTTAAAGTCTTTTCGGCAAGAGCTGTTAGCGAGCACCTATGAAGACCGGAATAGCAAACGTTAGGGGTGGGTGGCCAGCACCACGCCCGGCCGCCTTTGTCTCCCCAATTAACGCTTTCTCACACGCATATATATCACTCAGAAATAGTATCTAACACGCACACATACTTGTAGAGATGGTCGGTGGGTGGTTGTGCGTGTGTGTGTGGTCACCACCTCGTGTGCGGTGTCGGCCTTGTATATATGTATGTTGAACTTCTTTCGCACCGTACGTAGCCAACCGTGATTGTCGGAGGTGCTGGTGAAGAACAACACACTAAACACAAAAAATAGTTCTCAAGAAATTAGTTTTCAATCTAAAATCGATGCCAGTCTACGGGTCTGTGTCTGTTTGATTAGTCTATGGGTCTCTGTGTGATGAGTCTATGGCTCTCCATGTATGTATGTATGTTGCACCTCTTTCGCACCGTACGTTTGTTGAACTTCTTTAGCACCGCACGCAGCCAACCGTGCTCACCAGGTGCGTTCTAGCAGCACCTGCCCCAGAAGTCAGTTGAGGCTATGCGGGTGATGTTTGTCTTTGCAGTCAGCGACAGAACACACTCACACACTCACTCACTCTCCATGCAGACGCACGTGAATGCGGATTTGGAGAGTGTATCGAGATGACTCATAGCATCTCGAGTGTAAGCGGCGCAACGCCTATGGCGCGTTTTTTTTGCAAAGCTCAGACAAGTCCGCAGAGTCAGCAAACGGGGTTTAAAAGTGACGAAGGGACACCCACGTTGGGTGAGTGGAGGAAGACGAAGGAGAGAGGGGGGGGGAAGGAATTGAGAGGGTTTGCGGTGAGTTTGTTAAATAAACATCTGAACACATCATAAACTCCTCTCTCGATCAGTCAGCCTTACGGATGTGTCGTGGTTTTTTTTCTGTTAACACAGTACTGTATATGTAACCTTGTAAACGCATCCGTCAATACCACTCTGTGTGGCCTTATAATAATATATATGTGATCGGCGACGTTTCGGCTAACGGTCCTTCTTCATGACACACCAATAGAGCGAACTATAGGTGTTGGAGACTGCACCTGGACACTATGCACGGGACCTCATGATAATTAAATGTTAACATCCGTGCCAACGCATGTTTGTGGGTGGTGGGGGTGAACGAAAGTGGATTTAGAGAAATCTCACTACGAACAACACGGGAAGACGGGAAGACACACATCCCCCGCAGAGTCTGATGCAAAGGCAACGATACCCCCCCCCCCCCCCCCAATAACCTTACTACACGTTTTGGGGCAAGTGTTGTTCGCGAGGAGCGCCTGCCATGGCCGGTACGGCGCACGAGGGGATGGGGTGGTGAGACCCACACCCGACCGCCTTTGTTTCCCCAGTGCTGATGCTTTACACATCGCACCAGGTATAGGATTAGCTCAGATATCGCTCGCCACTGATATTGGCCGTGAGCGGGAATCGAACCCAGATGGCCAGGTTCGTAGTGCATCGCTTGAGCCATAAACACACACAAAGACAAACATCTCCCGTCGTAGCCTTCATAGACTGTTGGGGCAAGTGCTGTTAGCGAGCAGCACCTATGAAGGCCAGGGGTGGGTTGAGCAGCATAATGCCCGACCACCTTCGTCTCAATCGTGGCGATGTTTACACACCGCACCACGTGTTAATTTTAGGCCGAGTCGGCCAAGGGGATGCCCAGGACCGGTTCAGATGATTATAATCGCCACTGGCGGTGTTGGCCGTGAGCGGAAATCGAACTCGGGTGGACGGTGTCGCAGCGCAGGGCGCTCACCTCTGCGCCCACCGCTCCACACAATCCGCGCGCGCACGCGTGAACCCGTTTGACCCGGCAACTGGAGCCGTCTCACGAACGAGTGGCACTTGAGGATGATTTTTGTTTCTCTCATTGCCACTTCCACGTGTCTATCTATCGGGCTGTCGAGCCAGAAGGCGGATGTTGACTTTCCCCGTTACTATGGCCGGGTGATACGAATCTACCGGCTTTGTGTGTGTCGTCTCGTGTTCACCTTCTCGATTGCATTGTTTCTCGTGAGAGATTGAGACGCGCGGCTTGGAAGGGCCTTCGTCCAGCAGTGGACAGGCCATTATTGGTGCCACATTGTTGTTGAATAAGTAATAATGTTTACCCTTTCTGGCAATAAAACAGGAGGTGTTAAGGTGTTCAAACACCAAAGAGGAACCTTTGGCAAGGGATGAAGTCTGCATTAAGCACACACAGTACTCGTGGTGAACATGCAAACACAAATGCTCTGATGACAATGGCTGCACGCATTGTGTTTGAAAGTGATTGGCCGACATCAGAGGCAGCCTTCTCGATGGCCCAGTTTCACCGGTGTCAGAGCAGAGAACGTAAAATGGCGAACAGTCCAAACACAATGCACATATCAGAGCGTTTGTAGCTCGGGATGATCTTTTTTGCCAGTATCAGAGTACTGTCAGTATCAAAGTAGTACTTTGGTAGTAGTAGTAGTATGTTGATACTGGAAGGGAAAACAAGTCCCATGATCAAATTGTTGTTATTGACGAATGTGTTGACCTGCTGTTGTTGTTGTTAACTGTGCGTGTGCGCCACTGCCAACTCAGCAGCAGCAGCAGCATCACCAGGGAAGTTTTGGACAAAACGCGTGCCTCCAGACGGCCGGTAGTGGGCGGGGCACCATCAACTCGTCACGATGGGCGTGGTTGTAAGGGGGGGTGGGTGGAGCTGGGGGTTTCCCGCCTTCGCGAGGAAGGAAATAAGTCGTAGCGGTCGGAATTGATTGCGACCGAACGTCAAGCCGTCGATCACAATTTGCCGTCGATATATCGACCTATATTATACTGAAAGGTCGAAGCTCTAACGTCGCGCGGCCAGATAAGAGCCGCGTGTTGCTGCCTTTTTTGTTCAACGGTTTTACTTAACTTGATTCCTATGTTTGTCGTGGTCAAATCTTGTAATCCAAAGTTAGTCTACTTACTGTTGTCCAATCAATTCCAAATTTTGCACACGTACACAGATCCGGTGACAATGCATGCCTGTATCAAAAATCGGCATCAATTAATTCGCTACTTTAAAGCAATTTACATTGTGTATGGACGCATTATTTATATATTTGTGTAGGTCAAAAACGCCGCGGTCCCCAAACTGTGGAATCGCCTGCTCCGTGTGAACGAGTTCCGCAAGCAATCATTAAATTCAAGCAAGCGTTGATGTGGGGGGAGCGGGCGACGCGTCATTGACGTACTTCTTGACCACCGTGAGTTAAACGAAGTTGTTAATAAAGCCGTTGTTTAAAAAAAAAATCTACTTATTTGAAGGCGTTTATTTTGTATTCAATCCTCGTAAGGCGTGAGCCGGGCCACGTGGCGTCGTGGGAATCGGCCCCACCTGTTGCGCTCACTGCGCGGCATTCACTGCGGTGGGCAGGGTTGGGTGACTGGGCTTGTGGGAGGGGAGCAGGGGAGCAGTGTTTTCGGGGGATGGCGAGGGTTGTAGGAGGGATGAGACGTGCGCCGTGGGGAGAGGAGAATGTGGGAGGTAGTGTAGCGGTTAGAGCGCTACGAACCCGGCCGGCCGAGTTCGATTCCCGATCACGGCCGACACCATTGAGCACCTGGTGCGGTGTGCAAACATCGCCACTCGAGAGACAAAGGCGGTCGGGCACGGTGCTGGTCAACCCCACCCTGCAGTGTGCTTTTCCGGCCTTGCCATAGGTGCTCGCTAACACCACTTGCCCCAAAAGTCTGCTGAGGCTACACGGGCGATCTTTGTCTTTATTGAGCCGTGGGAGGGGCGCGGAGGGGATGGTGGGTGGTCGGAGGGGAGGCGTTGGAGTGGGAGGAGAGCGAATCTGTACGGGATTGAGAAGGTGAGGAGCGGGACTCCCGTAGGTCGACTCAGCCTAAAGTCGGAGCCTGTTTTGTCGTGTAAAACATTCGCACTTCGGAAACGTAGGCGTTTCGGGGGATGGTACCGGTTGGTCACAGCACTCCCCTCGTGCGCCATGCAACCCTTAATAGGTGCTCGCTAACAGCACTTGCCCCAACCGCCCGTGAAAGCTACACGGGGGAAACTTCGTCTTTTTGGCGTCTCGGTTCTCCGTTTCACTGCCTCCCACCTCTCTCTCGTCTCTCTCTCGAGCTCACCACCCACGTCACATGAAAAGCATTGGCCAAGTGCCAAACACAAATAATGTTTTTAAAAAAATCCCCCCCCCCCGCCCCCAAAACACACGAGAAACACAAAAGCGGCGCTGTAATTAAACCCCAATTCTAACCCCCCCCACCCCCGCCCGCCCCTAGCCAGCCAGCTCCCTCCCCCCCCAGCTACCACCGGGCTCGCCTTCTCTGCTCGGGCTCCACACACAATAGGAAAAGGGCGCACGCACTCAGCTCCGTGCACGCTGCGAGTCCCCGCGGCTCCAGCGGCTGCGAGGCTTCGTGCGTGGAGGCGGCGGCGGCGGTGGTGCAGCGGTGAGCGCTGCGGACCCGGCGGTATCCGGGTTCGATGCCCCTACCCACTGCCCACACCGCTGGCGGTTATCTGAGACCGGGTCACTGGGGCACCTTCCCATAGGTCGACCCCGGCCTCAAATGAGTACGTGGTGCGGTGCGTAAAATAACAGCGCTTTGGATACAAAGGCGGCCGGGCGAGGTGCCGGCCCACCCACCCCCTCGTGTGCCGCTCCAGGCCACCAAAGGAGCTCGCTAACAGCACTTGCCCCAACAGTCTGCTAAGGCTACACGGGGGATATTTGTCTTTTGGGGAGCGGTAGTGTAGCGCTCAGCGTTCTGCGCTACACTACCATCTCTCCCCCCTTAAAGACGACCACACACGCATAATTATTATTCACAACATATTCCTCCAGACGTTATCGATTTATCGATTTAAATCGATTGTTTAATCCATACCAAAAATAGATATATCCCTTGTGATTTACATGAATACATTAACAAACCCCCCCCACCCTCTGGTCCTCCCACCAAATTGGCTCACGAGTGACGACATCACATCAACCCCCGTCTATTTTTAGACCGAGACGAGAGAAGGACTTCTCCACAACTGCGGCTGTCCGCCTGATGATGCTGGTTCTAATCAAACACAGGGGGTAAATGTGACGGTACTCGAATTATTTTCTTGGTTCTTTCGGTAAAGTCACGTAGAAGGGAAACAATAAAATAATAAAAAATATAAAACAATACAATTCTCACGACGTTTCGACTGCAACACAAGCAATCATCATCAGGTGTGAAAACCACAACAAGAAAATTTGAAAAAAGTGGCAGTTTTTTTAACGTTAGCACCACGGAGAGAGATTTGACAGTTTGTTCAGATGGACGAGTCCATCTATGTTCGGAAAAGAGGAGGGGGGAGACGAAAATTAATGGATGCGGTCTGAAAGCCACCTTAAGCGTGATCAATCAATTAAGACCCGAAATGGTTGATCAAATCCTTCCAATGATTGCTATGCCAGAATCCATCTTCTCGGTTGACATTGTCTCTGTGTTTGTATATGTGAATAGCCTCATGAACGAATCTCTCATGGTAGCCAGATGGCTTGCAAATAACCTCTGTCTTGGAGAAGTCAATGTCATGTGAACCTACTGAATTATAACAGTGATCTGCCACGAATTGCAAATGTTGCAGTGGGTTGACTCTACAGCACACCGCTGTGCTGCACGAGTGACGAATTGGCACGTTCTGTTCACGTGACCAAACTTGATAATTGGCTGCGTCGGGGTGGTGGCGGGTTTACCGACACATTTATATATTTACGCGATCTAACCCAAAAGCTTACATAACGATACACGTGTGTTGAACTTCCTTCGCCACCGTACGTAGCCAACCGTGCTAATCTAAGTTGCGGGGAGGCGGAAGGACAACACAAACTAAACACGAAGAATATTGAGCTTTGATGCCGCGGTGCGCATATAACGTACACAGCCACGAGACAGTGGTGGGAATTCGACCTTCCTACGGCAGGGGCGAATCACCCCCCCCCCCCCTCTCTCTGCGTGTCTCCATAGAAGACAGCTTCCCCACAACGAACCGCTCATTATTTATCGACCCCAGAGAAAGGGATGAGGATGATGATGGGCCGAGTCAACCCGCTCACCCCCCCCCCCCCCGCCCAAAGCAGGATTTGAACTAGCAACGAGCATCTCGCGGCCTGTGCGGGTTCGCCAAACTGGCTGGGGTCACCAACCCCAGCCCATGCGGGGGGTGGGGGGTGGGGAGACCGGCGACCGGTTTAGAACTTAGGTGCTCAGCGGTGTCCGGCTCCCGGGAGATGTTGCAGCCAACGAGACTTTTTAAAACGCTGTGTCGTCAGCTCCCTCTAACAACGTCCCCACAATGTTGCGAAAATACCTCCCCCCCTCCCCCCCCCCCATTTCCTTCCACTCCTTCTTTTCCTTTATTTAGTCATCGCTACTCACTATCACTCATTCTCACTCGCTCACTCTCGCTCACCACCCTGCCTCCCTCCCTCCCTCCGCCCCTCTTAGCCGCCCTCCACTCCTCCACCACCACCACGTCCGCCTGTCGCGGGGAATCAAACCGGGACCCTGCAGCTGCCCGGGCAGCAGCCGCCTCGCCGCGCTGCGTCGGAAATCCGCGTGGCGCCCCCTTAATTCCCCCCCCCCCCCGGGGATTTGTGTGGGGGGGGGGTGTTGGGGCTGGAAGTGGCGGTTGAGGGGGGGGGAAGCGACAATTTTTTTGTATCACGGATACTGAACACAAGGCCCAAGGGGCCCCAAAACGCCAAACGGCCGGCAACAAACGGCACCGATTTACAGTCGTTATGGAGACAGATTGGTGGCCGCGTTGGCTTAGAAGCGGTTGGGGTGGGCTCATAATGGCAGTGTCAGAGACTAAACGGAACTATACACTATTCTTTTTTATTATACCATGTAAGGCCAACAGAGCTATATCGCTCTTTTTTCGGCAGAGACCTGGCCACAAATGATAGCTCAACGAAAGTGGCTTATCACGTAGAAATGTATAGCAGCCAAATTATCTAAACGCACGTTCATTCTCAACGTGGATGGGAAAAACCGGAGGGCCCGGAGGAAAAATTCACGCGACCACAAAGAGAGAGACACCGCAAACTCCAAATATACAGCAGGCGTCAGGGTCGGGATCGAACCCATGACCTCCTGTATATCAAGCGAGCGAGTTAACACGTAGCCACCGGATCACTCCGAACCGACACTCCTGAGCGCCTGAGTTCCAATCCGAGTTTGGGCCACTCAGCCGTGATTACAGGGGCTTTGCAAGTGCAGTGAGTTTATGGCCTCAGCCCGATCGCCAGTGACTTCCACAGAGACTCATGCATAGACTCACACGGATATCAGTAGAACTCACACAGCGCTGTTATTTAATAAAACCGGATTCCCAGTTGTAGTAAAAGTTTTCAGGATTTTTTGGTGTTTCTTTTTTACCAGGTGAAATATCACGAGACCAGGATGAGTTTGATGTGCTAACCCGCCCCTATTAGACATCTGTGAGAAAGAACGAAATTAAAAGCTGAGACCATAAAGAAGTTGATGGTCTCAGCTCATTCGCCGGTGATTAGCCGAGAGCCCACGGACTCACACGCAGAGGCCCCACTCACTCACATAGAGACGCAGTGACTCACATAGAGACCCACGGACTCACATAGAGACCCACGGACTCACACAGAGAGGCCCCACTCACTCACGTAGAGACGCAGTGACTCACATAGAGACCCACGGACTCACATAGAGACCCACGGACTCACACACAGAGGCCCCACTCACGTAGAGACGCAGTGACTCCCATAGAGAACCACGGACTCACATATAGACTCACGGACTCACGCAGAGGCCCCACTCACTTACGTAGAGACGCAGTGACTCACATAGAGACCCACGGACTCACATAGAGACCCACGGACTCACACGCAGAGGCCCCACTCACTCACGTAGAGACGCAGTGACTCACATAGAGATCCACGGACTCACATAGAGACCCACGGACTCACACACAAAGGCCCCACTCACTCACGTAGAGACGCAGTGACTCCCATAGAGACCCACGGACTCACATAGAGACCCACGGACTCACGCAAGAGGCCCCACTCACTTACGTAGAGACGCAGTGACTCACATAGAGACCCACGGACTCATATAGAGACCCACGGACTCGCACAGAGAGGCCCCACTCACTCACGTAGAGACGCAGTGACTCACATAGAGACCCACGAACTCACAGAGAGGCCCCACTCACTCACTGGTTTTCAAGCGAAGGTGCGTTTAGGGGATCTTATGCCTGAGTCCGGTCACCAATGACGGCACATTAAAAGTAAATCCAACACTTTAAAAAGCGCCGTGCCAGCTACATAGGTGCTCGCGGTACCAGAACTTTCCCCCACCACCAACAGCACGTATGTTTACCCGGGGCATCTTTGCATTTGCCTTTGGTGGCATAATCTCTACCCTCGTTTGCATGTGAAGGGGAGCAGAGTGAGTCACGGGGGAGCCCAGCCAGGATGAGAGGTGGGGAGGGTGGGGGGGGCGCAGATGTTCATCCGACCCCGCCCTCCTCTCCCTCCAGTCTACCACCACCTCCCATGCTCCCTCAATCTCCCCCCTCCCCCGCATCTGCCATCAACTCACAATCCCCCGCACCCCAACCCCGTCTTCCCCCATTATCTATCTTTCAGTCTCCCCCATCCTCTAGAAGTTTCCCTGCAAACACCTCGATTCTTCCTTCTCCTTCCCTCCGTCCTACACCCCCCCCCGCTTCCCCGATTGCCAATCCTCGGCCATCCTTCCCCCGCTAGGGAGCGTTCGGCTTCGCGTCTCAAGCGCGCGAGGGGGGGGGCGTGAGATCTTCTTCTCTTCTTTTCGTACGGCTGATGCGGATGGCAGAGAGCAACGGCCACGATTTCACATTCAGGCGGGCCTAAGGCGGTCAACCGCGCTGGCAACGAACCGAGTTCATCGCCGCGATGTTCTCCCTCGTGTCGGTGGATCGCCAGCGGCTGTCGCGTCGTTGCACGTGGCGCGGTGTCTTCTGGGTGACCGCGGTCGCGCACCGCACCGGGAAGAGTTTTTTTTTGTTAATTTGCCATTTGCGCATCGGGTATCCGCATCTCGCCACGGTTTGTGCAGCGGATGCGATTTAGTGCGGTGGACCGTGAGCTTTTTCGCAAGATGAAAACCCAGGGGATCTTCCCTCTTTGGCGAGGGGATAACACCGTCGGCACTGCCATCTCCTGGGCGCACCTCTATTCCCCTCGCATAACGACAACATCCTGGCAAGCGCGCGTTGATGACGGTGGTCCAATCATCCAAGTCGAGGGTCGCTTGAGAAAAAAAAACGTGAACACTTTCTGAGAATTTGCAGAAATACCACGAGAAATGTGCTGCTGCTCCCGGGCTTTTGGAGACCACCTGGAGAAAATTCCCGGCAATGTGCTGACAATGATGGCGAACAAGTGGAGACTTGACATTTTTTAAACTATGAACATTTACATTTGTTATCATGTTTACAGGGCATCATCCGTTCTTTTTTCCGTTAAAAACGATGGTCCCAAGTGAGTGTTAACAATTTGTTGAAGCACCCTGCAACGGTACTAGCCAGGCTCCCAGGCTAATCGGGGCGCATTCACGCTGCGTTTGGCCGTGCGCTCGCGATGGATGTTTGCGTAAATTTGGGGAAAATTTGTGTGACGAATATAAAATGAGAAACGATTATATGACTCAGGCCTCGAGGATATCACAATGGGGCGCAGTGCCCTGTCCTCAAGGAAGTTGGGCAATCACGGAATGTAACTCGATTGCACAATCCCCTTGCACACTATACCGACAAAGGTCGCCCCGTGTAGCCTTTAACAGACTGTTGGAGCAAGTGCCCTCAGCAAAGCACCTACGAAGTCCGGCACGGCACGCGAGGTGGCCAGTACCACGCCCGGCCGCCTGTGTGGTCTCTCCAGTGCTGATGTGGTTTTTTGGTTGTTGTTGTTGTTACCGAGCGCCTATGAAGGGCGGCCGTGCACGACACACGAGGGGGGGGGGGGGTTCGCGCGCAGCACCACGAGCTTCTCGCACAACACAGCCAGCGCCACTCCCTAAGAGCAAACGCGACCTCTCGTCGCCACGAACCACGGTTCGGGTCCGGGTTAACGGCCGCGAGACGAGTGAGCGCCGGGCGCCGCAAAGAGGACGATTTTAAGAGACCGCGTGGCGAATTTGTGTTTATAGTGGAGGAGTTCGATGAGCTGTGAAGGCGATTTTTTTTGTTTTGTTTTGTTGCACGGATGTCCAGCAGCAAGTCACAATGGCACCACCTCCTCCATCACCACCACCTTCTCCTCCATCACCACCACCACCTCCTCCATCACCACCACCTTCTCCTCCATCACCACCACCTCCTCCATCACCACCACCTCCATCACCACCACTCCTCCATCACCTCCACCACCTCCATCACCACCACCACCTCCTCCATCACCACCACCTCCTCCATCACCACCACCTCCTCCATCACCACCACTCCTCCATCACCACCACCTCCTCCATCACCACCTCCTCCGTCACCACCACCTCCTCCGTCACCACCTCCTCAATCACCATTACTCCTCCATCACCACCACCTCCTCCATCACCACCACCTCCTCCATCACCACCTCCTCCATCACCACCACCTCCATCACCGCCACCTCCTCCATCACCACCAACACCTCCTCCATCACCGCCACCTCCATCACCGCCACTTCCTCCATCACCGCCACCTCCTCCATCACCACCACCACCTCCTCCATCACTACCACCTCCTCCATCAGCACCACCTCCTCCATCACCACCACCTCCATCACCGCCACCTCCTCCATCACCACCAACACCTCCTCCATCACCACCACCTCCATCACCGCCACCTCCTCCATCACCACCAACACCTCCTCCATCACCACCACCTCCTCCATCACCCCCACCACCTCCTCCATCACCACCACCTCCTATATCACCGCCATCACCGCCACCTCCTCCATCACCACCACCTCCTCCATCACTACCACCTCCTCCATCACCACAACCTCCTCCATCACCACCACCTCCTCCATCACCGCCACCTCCTCCATCACAGCCACCTCCTCCATCACCACCACCACCTCCTCCATCACCACCACCACCTCCTCCATCACCACCATCTCTTCCATCACCACCACTCCTCCATCACGACAACCTCCTCAATCACCACCACCTCCTCCATCACCACCACCTCCTCCATCACCGCCACCTCCTCCATCATCACCACCACCTCCTCCATCACCGCCACCACTACCTCCTCCATCACCGCCACCTCCTCCATCACCACCACCACCGCCATCACCGCCATTACCGCCACCTCCTCCATCACCACCACCTCCTCCATCACCACCACCTCCTCCATCACCACCACCTCCATCACTGCCACCTCCTCCATCACCACCAACACCTCCTCCATCACCACCACCTCCTCCATCACCCCAACCACCTCCTCCATCACCACCACCTCCTTCATCACCACTACCTGCTCCATCACCACCACCTCCTCCATCACCACCACCTCCTCCATCACCATCATCTCCTCCATCACCACCACCATCTCCTCCATCACCACCACCACCACCTCCTCCATCACCACCACCTCCTCCATCACCACCACCTCCATCACCGCCACCTCCTCCATCACCACCACCTCCTCCATCACCACCACTCCTCCATCACCACCACCTCCTCCATCACCACCACTCCTCCATCACCACCACCTCCTCCATCACCACCTCCTCCATCACCACCTCCTCCATCACCACCACCTCCTCCATCACCACCACCACCTCCTCCTCCATCACTGCCACCTCCTCCATCACCGCCACCTCCTCCATCACCACCACCTCCTCCATCACCACCACCTCCTCCTCCATCACCATCATCTCCTCCATCACCACCACCTCTTCCATCACCACCACTCCTCCATCACCACAACATCCTCCATCACCACCACCTCCTCCATCACCACCTCCTCCATCACCGCCACCTCCTCCATCACCGCCACCTCCTCCATCACCACCACCATCTCCTCCATCACCACCACCATCTCCTCCATCACCACCATCTCTTCTATCACCACTACTCCTCCATCACCACCACCTCCTCCATCACCGCCACCTCCTCCATCATCACCGCCACCTCCTCCATCATCACCACCACCTCCTCCATCACCGCCACCACCACCTCCTCCATCACTGCCACCTCCTCCATCACCACCACCACCACCACCACCGCCATCACCGCCATCACCGCCACCTCCTCCATTACCACCACCTCCTCCATCACCACCACCTCCTCCATCACCACCACCTCCTCCATCACCACAACCTCCTCCATCACCACCACCTCCTCCATCACCACCTCCTCCATCACCACCTCCTCCATCACCGCCACCTCCTCCATCACCACCATCTCCTCCATCACCACCACCATCTCCTCCATCACCACCATCTCTTCCATCACCACCACTCCTCCATCAGCACAACCTCCTCCATCACCACCACCTCCTCCATCACCACCACCTCCTCCATCACCGCCACCTCCTCCATCATCACCACCACCTCCTCCATCACCGCCACCACCACCTCCTCCATCACCGCCACCTCCTTCATCACCACCATCACCGCCATCACCGCCATCACCGCCACCTCCTCCATCACCACCACCTCCTCCATCACCACCACCTCCTCCATCACCACCACCCCCACCACCACCATCTTGTTGTCCTTGCCCCCTCACCTCCGATTAGCAACGGTTGTCTATGTACGGTGCGAAAGAAGTTCAACGTACAACACTATCTCGGAAAGCTAAGCAATATTGAGACTGGCGAGTACCCGGATGCGCGACCACATTCATCGCAGGTGTTATCGGCTGCGGGAAATAAACGTCTGATTGTGATGAGTGTGAGCAGGGAAGCGTGTCCTTTGCACCGTGTGTCTATGCTGCTAAAATTCACCCACATTTGTTGTTTTGTAACTGCAAGCGATGATGGCCAGTGGCCGAGACGAACAACCGAGTGCCGCGTGACGTAGCACAAGCGCCCGAGAGGAGATGGAGCGTTGAAATCAGCTCGTGTGCAGGATCCTGCATTGCTGGATCGCTGCATCTCAAGACCGGGGAGAATTTGGCGACGATCCGTGGGAGGCCTTCCTCCAGCAGTGGATATAGCATTTGCTGCCGATGATAATGATATTTAAAAAGAGACTCGATTGTTTTTTTTGTTTAATTCAGCTTGAATCGCGACAATTAATAGAATCGATGATTGAGTGGCGGGGAGGGTGACGACCCATTTCTCGTTCTTTATCACTCTCGGCTGTGCGTTGGCGCATTCGATCGGGTTTTTTTTTTTCCGTCGACCTAGGACGCATTTCCAAGTGGATGCTCGCCTCTCACGATCTGTCAAGTTCTCCTGCACTGTGTTCCATACAAGGCCTGACTGCTGAAGAGGTACGGAACGTCAAAACTGTTCCGGAGAGTGCTTGCGTTGTTCAAGAGAGAGGGGAGACCAGGATAACAGTTTCATTTCTTGGAGAAGAGATCCCGGGGAATTAGTTTGTTGTAGAATACCAATTTAGGACAGTATTTTTGTGGTATACAAGCTACCCTTCGTATAGCACAATTCGACTCTGGCTGTCGCCTGATGAGGCTGTTTGTAATTACCGACGATACATCGGACTCGAGTTATACATGCTGTGGGTTTACTCTCCAGCACACCGGTGTGCTAAACTAGTAACGAATTAGCATGTTTCCTTTACGTGACACACATTTCTAGTTGGCTGTGTCGGGTGGTGGTGGGTTTAGCGACGCATTTATATTTACGCGATCTAACCCAAACAAAAAAACCTCTAAGGCCTACGGTCCGCGTACTGCATGTATTTCATGACTTCATTAGGTGAGCTGTCACAGGTGAGATTGACACACATACAACCTACCCCCTGATCCAATGGAACATTCCAATAGTGAATTAAGTGCCCCCCACGCCCCCTGCCTAAATGGAATGAAACATTCCACTCAGTCACCTCGCGTCGCAAGGTGAAGGCTTTAGGAACGGAATAAGGCATTCCTACGGAGCAGACTCGACCCCGCCATAGAAACACGGAGTGTCACACACGCCTAAGATTATATGCACGCGCAGAGAACTGCAGAAGCACGCAAATACACACGGATCGCTCGCGATAAGCGTGGCAATTTGTGTGGTTACAGGCACTGTTAGCGAGCGCCTATTAGGTCTGGCAGGGTGCACGAAAGGGGTGAGTGGTTTCGACTACACGACGCCAAAAGTATCAAATGCTACGGGCCCCACACCTTCAAGAACCCCGCGCTAAATGTCTTCAAGCTATCAATTCCGGTTCAGTGATTTTGCACTTGCACTATTAATACAGTACTATACCGCCTGCAACTTTTATGAACGACTGGGTGTTTAAGGTTAGCGATTTGTCGTATTATTGGCTGTATAGCAAATGAAAAAATACAATTACTTTACTATGCAAGTTAAAAATACGTGTTTTTATTATTATTTTAGGACCCCTTCATAACATATGCTACAGGCCCCGCACTAGCTTAATCCGGCACTGCACGACGCCCGGAAACCTTTGGCTCACCAGTTTTGATATTAAAACACCGGCTCCAGGTACTCAAATAACGCCGAGTAGACCTAGGGGAGGCCCAGGACCGGTTAGGATATTATTCGCCACTAAATCTGGTTCGTAGCACAATGCACTAACCACTGCGCCACCGCTCACACATCCACGCAAACAAAACAAAGATCCCCCTTTGAGTCTAGACACAAAAAAGACAGAGATCCCCCGTATAGCCTTAACAGACTGTAGGGGCAAGTGCTGTTAGCGATCACCTATAAAGGCCGGAACGGTACACGAGGGGGTGCGTGGGCTAGCACCACGCCCGACCGCCTTTGTCTCCCCAGTGGCGATGTTTACACACCGCACCGGGTACTCATTTGAGGCTAAGTCGACCTAGCGGAGGCCCAGGACCGGTTCAGATAATCGTCACTGGTGTCTGCCGTGAGCATGGATCGAACTCGGGTCGCGGGGTTCGTAGGGCAGCGCGCTAACCGCGACACTACCGCTCCCCGTACACACAAAGATCCCCCATATAGCCTACACAGACTGTAGGGGCAAGTGCTGTTAGCGAGCACCTATGAAGGCCGGAACGGTACACGAGGGGGTGGGTGGCCAGCACCACGCCCGACCGCCTTTGTCTCCCTAGTGGCGATATTTACACACCGCACCAGGTACTCATTTGAGGCTGAGTCGACCTAGGGGAGGCCCGGGACCGGTTCAGATAATCGTCACTGGTGTTGGCCGTGAGCGCGAATCGAACCCGGGTCGCCAGGTTCATAGCGCAGCGCGCTAACCGCTACACTATCGCTCCCCACACACACACGTACACACACACACGTACAAACACGAATACACACACACTACACTACACACTACCACCACAGCCGCCACCGCAGCCCTTGTGCCAAGCTAGGTGCACTTTGAGGCCGACATTCACACGTCCACGCATCGGCAAGAGCGAACCCACCACGTTCTTGTGCACACAAATTCAGTCCCGGGCTTCAGCCTGCTGGGTCTGGGTGCGCGCGCACCGCGCTACGAATCCGGACACCCGACGATTCTGATTCCCGCTCGCGACCAATATGACAGCGGCGAATACGTCCACCGCTGATGGTCATCTGAACCGGGTCCTGGGCCTCCCCTAGGGTCGACTCAGCCTCAAACGAGTAACCTGGTGCGTTGTGCAAAACAACAGCATCGGGAGGAAGACAAAGACGGTCACGCGTGGTGTTTTGCCCGCCTGCTCGCTTCGTGTGCCGTGCCGGCTTTCACAGGGTGCTCGCTAACAGCACGTGTCCCAACAGTCTGTTAAAGCCTATCTATCTGTATATGTCTCTATATATACGAAGGGGTGGGGGGGGGGTCTGTACGATTGTACTCTTTGGTTCTATTGGGTAAAGTCACGTAGGTGAAAATAAAATAACAAAAAATCACGACGTTTCGGCCACAACACAAGCGGCCTTCATCAGGTGAAGGGACGAGACTGTCTGGAGGACAGCGCTGTCCTGTCCTCCAGCGCTGTCCTGTCCTCCAGACAGTCTCGTCCCTTCACCTGATGAAGGCCGCTTGTGTTGTGGCCGAAACGTCGTGATTTTTTGTTATTTTATTTTCACCTACGTGACTTTACCCAATAGAACCAAAGAGTATGGATCCTAGCAGTCACGAAAGCTTTAAATCTAGAACTGTACGATTGTCTTTGTGTGTGTGTGTCTGCGGGTACTTGGGAATACCTGCACGCGCCGTGCCCTGTGATGTCACAAGCTCACTCGCTCATTGCCTCGCTCGCTATTTGAGTTGAGTCACCTCGGCCACGAGTAAGAGTCTCCTTTAGGTATAGCCTCGAGACGAAACAACGCCACTGAGACAGATCAAACAACATCGCCGCTTTTATGAGAGCGCGCGCCCTGTTGCAAATCTTTGTCTCATCGACCGCCTAATCGTTTTTGTGTGTGTGTGCCTGTCTGTCTGTCTGTGTGCCTGTCTGTCTGTCTGTGTGTCTGTGTTTGTGTGCCTGTCTGTGTGTCTGTGTGCCTGTCTGTCTGTCTGTGTGCCTGTCTGTGTGTCTGTCTGTCTGTGTGTCTGTGTTTGTGTGCCTGTCTGTGTGTCTGTCTGTGTGTGTGTGTCTGTCTGTCTGCTTGTCTGTGTTTGTGTGCCTGTCTGTGTGCATGTCTGTGTGTCTGTCTGTCTGTCTGTGTGCCTGTCTGTCTGTCTGTGTGCCTGTCTGTGTGTCTGTCTGTCTGTCTGTGTGTCTGTGTTTGTGTGTCTGTCTGTCTGTCTGCTTGTCTGTGTTTGTGTGCCTGTCTGTAGTGCCTGTCTGTGTGTCTGTCTGTGTGTCTGTGTGCCTGTCTGTTTGTCTGTGTGTCTGCCTGTCTGCTTCTCTGTGTTTGTGTGCCTGTCTGTGTGTCTGTGTGCCTGTCTGTCTGTCTGTATGCCTGTTTGTGTGTCTGTCTGTCTGCTTGCCTGTGTTTGTGTGCCTGTCTGTGTGTCTGTGTGCCTGTCTGTGTGTCTGTCTGTGTGCCTGCCTGTGTGTCTGTGTGCCTGTCTGTGTTTCTGTCTGTCTGCTTGTCTGTGTTTGTGTGCCTGTCTGTGTGTCTGTGTGCCTGTCTGTCTGTCTGTGTGCCTGTCTGTGTGTCTGTCTGTCTGTCTGCTTGTCTGTTTCTTGGTCCGTCTGTCTGTCTTCAGGCTGTTGGGTCTGTTTGAGTGTCTGCCTGTCCGTCTGTCTGTCTGTCTGCTTGTCAGTCTATATATTGGTCTGTCTGCCTGCTTGTCTGTCGGTCTGTCTGCTTGTCAGTCTATATATTGGTCTGTCTGTCTGCTTGTCTGTCTATATATTGGTCTGTCTGCCTGCTTGTCTGTGGGTCTGTCTATCTCTTGGTCTGTCTGCAGGCTGTCGGGTCTGTTTCAGTGTTCGCAGTCTGCCTGTCCGTCTGTCCGCTTGGCTGTCGGTCGGTCTGCAGTACTCACGTCCGTCTCTCTGTCCACTTGTCTCTCTGCTTACTTTGGTATGTGCATCTCCGCATGCATGTCTACCTGTCTTTGTATATTTGTGTGGTTACTTTGGGAGGTCATGTGGGAGGGAGCCGGGGGGGGGGGAATCATGTGGGATTCTTAATGGAGGAAGGGACATAGAGAGGGGATCATGGGGGGAGGGAGCGAGGTGGATACATGGGGGTAGGGGGAGAGGAGTAAGAAGGGGGAAGGAGAGAGTTCATCGAGGAGGGAGAGACGGAAGTGGGTGGGGGGGGGTTCACGGGGAAGGGAGAGAAGGATGAGAGGTAGGGAGTTGATAGAGAGAGGAAGGGAAAACGAGGGAGGAGGGAGAGTGGTAGTGACGGGGATCAGGAGGGATGGAGTAGAAGGAGGAGGGAGGGAGGAAGTGGTTTATGTGGGAAGAAGAGCGGGAGGGATTCATGGAGGAGAGAGGGAGGGGGTCCCTGCCGAGCTCTCGTCAGTGTTGAGCCACAGGTGCGGCCGAGACGCGGCGCGGAGCCACGAGAGGCAGCTGGGATGGGGGAAGGGGCCAGGGTGGAAGGAGGAGGGAAGGGAGGGGCGGGTGGCGTAGTGGGGGGGGGGGGATCAGGGGGAATGGTGAAGATGGGAGAGCAGAGTTGGTGGGGTAGAGAATGGAGCTAGATGTGGGGGGGGGGGGGGTGCAGAAGCGAGCCAGGGATGGGGTTGAAGACGAGGAAGGAGCCGTGTGGGGGGCAGGGTGGGATCTAGGGGGGGGGGCTGTGATATGGTAGGGGAGGGGGGAATCGGAGGGGGCTGGTGTGGGGGAGACAGAAGTGGAGGCGGGGGGGTCAAAGGAGGGAGCCGGGCGCAGGGATTGACGGCGGGGTCAGGGGATGGGGAGGATTGAAAACGCTTCTCTTCAGTAACTGCTTTGTGTGTTTAGTCTGTTGTCCTTCCCCCGCACCTCCGATTAGCACGGTCGGCCACGTGCGGTGCGAAAGAAATTAAACATGAATAGAACATACATGGGAAGCGGAGAGGAAGAGGGTACATGGGGGAGGCAGGGAGGGGTCATGGGGAGGGAGGGAGGGAGGGGTCATGGGTGCGTGTGCTGATGCGGGGAGTTCATGGGGAGGGATGTGGGAAGGGAGGCTGTGCGATGGTGCCAAGGGTAGGGGGCTGGGTGGGATCTCAGGAGGGAGTCGACCTTTAGGGTGGGATCCAGGGCCGGGGGAGGGAAACGGTGGGGGGGGGGGGCGCAAGTTTTGAAGCTGGGGGTAGGGGCAACAGAGGAGCGAGTCGCGTAATGGGGAGCAACAATTGAGTTAAGCCGATGAAACGTGGGGGGTAGAGGAGGGGGTAGAGGGTGTGCGTGGGTGGGAGACAGACGGAGTGGAGGGATGATGTGTGTGTGTCAGGGGGAGGGTTGGGGACTGTGTGGGAGTGCGTGGGTGGGTGGGTGGGTGGCGGGCAAAGGGAGTCGAGGGAGGGTCAGTGTGCTGGGGAGACAGAGTGGGGAGCGGTAGCGCACATGATAGCGGTGAGCGCGCTGCACTACGAACCCGGCGATCCGAGTGACGATTATCTGAACCGGTCTTGGGCCTCCCTAGGTCACTCGGCCTCAAATGAATGCGGTGTGTAAAAAAAATCATAGCCACTGGTGAGACAAAGGCGGCCAGGCTTAGTGCTGTCCACCAAACCCCCCTCTTGTCCCGAGGCCGGCCATCACAGGGTGCTGCTCGCTAACAGCACTGGCCCCAACAGTCTGTTAAAGGCTCTACGGAGGGTTCTTTGTCTTTGTGGGGGAGACAGGGGAGTGAGCGGGGCTTTGCAAGGTCGCGGCTGCTGCTGCCGCAGTGAAGGACGCGTCGCGCATTCCGATGGCCTTGCCGTAGAAGGAAGAGGAGGAAGAGGCGGAGGAGGCGGAGGGAGGCGACCTGATCAGTTTCGTCTCGTTTCCCGTCCCCCGCATTCGCTCGGGAGTTTGTATGTGTGTGTTTTAAATCGGTGACGCAACTGCAGCGACCTTAAGAACACGAGTTATCTCCAAACGAGACACTCTCCTCTCTAATAGCCCCCCCCCCCTCTCAGCCCCCCCCACCCCCGCCATGGTGGCTTCCTCCAGAGATGTCGGGTTCAGTTATTTTGACCCCCCGCATGGCCCCGTTCCCACGACCACGTGTGTAAGTGTTGCCGGCTTCGCGTTTTCGGTGTCAGTCGTAGTAACGGGCACCTCCGATGATGAGCACGGTGTGGGTGCGTGCGACGCTAAAGAAGGTCAACGTACGCACGCGCGTGCATGCACCAGCGGTGACAGTGGGAGCAGCAGTGGTTGGTAGCAGCGGCAGCGGGCGTTAACGTCACTCGGCTATACGAGGTGGTCGGGAGATGGCAGTTGCAGCGAGTGGGTTCGCGACTGAATACGTGCATCGGAGGAGTTGACGTCGCGAACCTCTCGTGTGCGTGGTGGTCTCCCCCCCCCCCCCACGTGTATACCCCACCCGGCGCATGGAAGCAAAACACTCGCAGAAATATTGTCGAAGAGACCGGCGACACGTCCCAACGTGGCGGCGCCTTTCTCAAAATGAATCTTGAGACTCGGTGAACCTTTCTCCTGGAATTGTCGATTCCCCCCCCCCCGGGCCGACGCCGCCCCCACCCTCAACCCCCCCGCCCCTACAACTTCACAACCCCACCCCCAAACTCTCCCAAAAGCGGAGAGAGAGAAAGTGAATCGATGTCGGCAGAGGGCGAAGCGGTGAGGAGCGCAAAGATGAGCAACTCTGTCATCAGCGGACACGAGCTGTCCCTCCATCTCAACCACTCAACTTCCGTGCACTCCCCATCCCCTCTACCCCCCCTTCTCACCCCCCCCCCCCGTTTCCCTCGTTCATCCCTGGCCTGCTACGGTCGTTATTGAGGGAGTTCACGGAGGAGGAAGTGTCGGGGTTGGTGGAAGGGATGTGAGGTGGGAGTGGTGGGGTGGAATGAAGATGGGTGGTGGTGGTGGGGGATCTGAGTTCGATTCCCAGCAACAACGGATAACAGCAAAGGTTCAAGAAAGCCTGACTGCTGATGAGACACTGAATGTTGAACCCGACCCAGAGTTGAACCGATGCTCATGAAATAGAGCCTAACAACAGCCTGCTGGGGCCACTTCGTGATGAAATAAGTACAAATCTTGATTTGAAGCTTTCGTGACTGCAGGAATCCATACTTTTTGGTTCTTTCGCTAAGTCACGTAGGTAGAAATAAAACAAACTAAATCAAGACGTTTCGATAGCAACACAAACCATTCGAGAGCAACACAGAAGACGATGGCTTGTGTTGCTATCGAAACGTCGTGATTTATTCTGTTTTATTTCTACCTACGTGACTTACCGAAAGAACCAAAGAGTATGCATACAAATCTGCCTGCCAGTCTGTGATGGGAATGACAGTCAACAGAGCGACAAGTCACCAGGAGGACGACCCCCGCGAAATTTATATTTGGAGCGATTAAAAATCGATGCAACACTGGGCCGTCTTCTCCTCTCTCGCACGGCCGATGGTGTCGAAGCTGAGCTACGGCTCCAGTCTCACATTCGGGTGGCCAGGAGAAGGGGAGGAGCGCATCGCTTGCGATGTCTCCTGGCGTGTCTGTGGATCGGGCCGTTGCGTCGCTTTGCGGCTGTACGGTCCTGCTCTGGATAACCAGAGTGGCACACCGCTGGAGAGTTTGGAATTTCCAGTCGTGCTTCGAGTGTCCGCATCTGATGCCACGGTTTGTGCAGTCAATGCGGTTTAGGGTGGACCGCGAGGTACGGCCACGGCGTTGGGAGGGCTCCATCCAGCAGTGGATAGACAATGCTGGAATAAGATGATGATGATAAGAAGTTGACAAACTTTGCGTTCATACTAGTTGTGTGCGTGTATGTGTGCTTGCCTGGGAGCCGTCGGCCTTCATAGGTCCTCGCTAACAGCACTTGCCCCAACAGTCTGTTAATGCTACACGGGGGATCTTTGTCTCTGGTGGGGGAGCGGTGGCGCAACAGTTAGCGCGCTGTGGTACGAACCCGGCGTCTCCGAGTTCGATTCCCGCTCACGGCCAACACCGGTGACGATGATCTGAACCGCTCCTGGGCCTCCCCTCGGTCGACTCAGCCTTCAAAATGAGGACCCGGTGCGGCGTCTTTGTCTCCCTCGATACGAGGGAGACAAAGACGGTCGAGCGTGGTGCTATCCACCCTCCCCTTCCGTGTTACTGTGTCGGCCTTCATGGGTGGTTGCTAACAGCACTTGCACCCAAGAAGCCTGTCGAGGCTATAACAGTCACTGCGTTAGAGCGTTAGACTTGAGCAGCCAGTTGAATAAGTTTAACGCGTCGGCTTTCGCGACCAATATTATTCACGATAAGTATAAATGCGGCGTCACCCTCCACCACCCGACACGGTCAGTAAGGTTTGTCACGTTAACAACGCGCCAATTAGTTTACTACTACAGCCCACCGGTGTGTTGGAGAGTGAATCCGCGACATTTACATCATCGTTTAATCACTGCCGGGCGGCTTGAACCGGTTTCGAACTCGCGGGGCGGTGTGTGTGTTGCTTAATTCCCCGGCAGCTTTTGTCCAAACATTTATCTGTTGGCTCAAGCGCGAATTGTGGAGGGGTCGGGTAATGGTTAACCCTGACGCTATCTTCATCCGCCCCGCTGGGCGAGGGCACAAGGGAATGGGAAGAATGAAAGGGATGGGCCGTTGCCCGAACCGTCAACTGTTTTGCGCGCGTTTCCATCTCGGGCAGTGTGATTGGTGGCGAATGTGTTGAGCCTGCTGTTGTTGACTGTGCCATTTTACCACCGCCAACGCAGTCTAATCACCAAAGAATTGCAATGGTGTGTGACTCACCGGTGACCGGACGACATCATAGGTAACAGCAGTCCGCCAGTCGCCACTCAGCGGCGGTGACGGCACCCTGGCGCCGTGTGCTTATTCGGTGCCAGGCTAGGTGCATGTACGTTGAGGCCACGTGATGTGTCGAAGGCTCGCTGGCAGGAGGTCACAGGACATAGACCCCCCCCCCCCAGCGTGCTATGGTGGGTGATGAGTTGCAACTTCATGAGTGATGGACGTGCCAGTGACGTTCTCGTAGGGTGAGAGCTGAAATTTGGTACGAATAATTAGAACCCGCCACTGCTCAACGCGGTGAAATATGGTGACAAAAAAGTACGGTGAAAAAAACCCCCATAGCGTTGGCAGGGAGGCCTTCGTCCATGAATAGAACCTGCACCACCCCGAATGTCAACTCAGGATTAAAATGAACACGTGGTGTGGTGTGTGTAAATATTAGCAATGGAGAGACAAAGATGGCCAGACGGCCTTCAATGGCGTTCGCTAACAGCACTTGCCCCAGCTGCCTGTGAAGGTAAACTGTGGGATTTGCGTGTGGAGCGGTGGCGCAGCGGTTAGCGCGCTGCGCTGTGCTACGAACCCAGCGACCAGAGTTCGTCCCTGCAGACGGCCAACACAAGTGGCACTTATCTGAACCGGTCCAGGGCCTCCCCTAAGTCCATTCAGCCTAAAAAAAGTACCCGGTGTGATGTGTAAACATCGCCATTGGGGAGACAAAGGCGGCCGGGGGGTGGTGCTGGCCACACACCTCCTAGTATGCCGCGTACCAGCGAACGGCACTTGCCAAAAATAAATATGTGAAGGCCGTACGGGGGATCTTTGTCATTGTTGCGAGAAAAGAGCGCGGAGACGCACAGAGACAGACACGCGAGAGAGAGAGAGCAAACAGCACACTTTATGGCGCTCGTAAAGATAATTTCCTAGACATTGAGTGAAACACACTCCATCAGCATCGCGTCGTGGGCGTGGGCCCCGTGTCAAAGGTAAAAGTGCAGGACTGCAACTGCCCCGCTGTGACATGGGCCTCCCTCCACTCGAGAAACCCTCGTGGAGGCGACCGACGCACTCACAGGGCGGCTTGAACCACCCTTCCGCGCCGGCCAAGCGTCTTGGGAGAGGTCGGAGTATCTTCGTCTTCCTCCTCCTCCTCTTCCGCTTCTTCTTCCGCATGGCATGTAAGCAACCATTTGTGTAGATGATGTCAACGTTGAATGCCAAGGCCCTTCGACCAACCCAAGGCGCCAGTAGATGCTGAACGGATTGCAACGATGCCGCCAGGGTCTCGTCGGTGATGTGTACCCTCCTCACTTCGTGGAAATGCGAATATGTATTTCGACTGGAGGAATCCGATGAGCTATAAAGCTATTGTCCAGTAGGTTCACAGATGTCTGGTGGAATTAAATGGCGGGGGGGGGGCGACTGGGTGGGTGGGGGGCTTCCAATACACCGCCCCATGCGTTAAGCGTAAAAGGTTCCATAAAATAAAGAAAACGCGTTATAGCGAAAACGCGTAGTGTGAACGCGCGTTAAACGAGGATTTACTGGATTCGACCCTCCGTATTCGTCGGCTCCCGTGCAGTTGTACAGCCTGCGCACTCTCGACAGCTACGCTTAAATCGTGCACTTCGATGGCCAATGGTGAAAGACAGATCAAGAAGAGTTGATGCACGTGGTATAGTGGCGGCGTGGGGAGGTTGTGGTGGCGTTCATAATGGCCGTGTTAAGAGACTCTGAGCCCTGCAACGCTGAGAAACCTGAGTTCGAATCCGGGTGTTGTGGTTAAAGCGCGCGCTCCATGCGCAGCGAGGTGATGGTCTCAGCCCGAGCACCTTCGTCGTCATCGGCCACAGCTGGATGAATGACGTTGAATAATGATGTTTCTCGAGAACAAGTAAGCAGACGTCACGAGCCTCTCCGTATCCTCCCATATCTGTCCGTCCGCACAGACAAAATTCAAGTATTATTTGTGATGCATCCCCGACGAGTCTCCCAGCACGTACGTATTGTTTGAAGGCGTCCCAGCTCTCCCCCCCGACCACCTCCTCCTCAACCCTCCCACCCCTTCATCCCCCTCCACAACAACGAGCTCTGGCGGTTGGAAAAGCTGGGAACCGTGGAGAAGACAATAGCATTCCTTTGAGATGATGTAATGGCTTTACAAACGGGAGGGGGTGATGGGGGTGAGATGGGGGATGGGGAAGGGAGAGGGAGCCTGGTGGCTAAGGGGCAAGGCTGAAGTCTTTTGTGGATTTTTTTTTGGCGTACGCTTCTTCACAGTTCACACTCTCCATCAGCCCTCCCCCCCTGCTCCCACCACCACCCCCACTCCCACCACCCCCCAATCCCTACCATCCTTCCAGCCTCCAACCCCTCCTCCCCTCCAACGCACTCTCCATCGCCATCTCCCTCGCCATCTCCCTCGATCACACAAAGCAGTGAATTGACAAAGGGCTGTAAATCATTAGCATTATTAAGTGTACGTTACACACACGACATACCACATACACCACACACCACGCACACAACAGACCGCATACACCATACACTATACACCGCACACTATACACCACACACTATACACCACACACTATACACCATACACTATACACCACACACTATACGCCACACACTATACATCACATATGCCACACACTCGCGCTAAGTATACCCTGAATAAGTTGGGAAACATTCTGCGAGCGATCAAATATGAAGGCCGGTGCTGCGCGCCATGGGGTGGTGTGGGTATGCACCAGGCTGGACCGCCTTTGTCTCCCAAGTGCGATTTAAAACCTATTCTCTACTGGTCGGTTATACATATATATGTGTCATATCTGTAGCCTGGAATCAAATTCGGAGGTGAATGGGGTCCGGTTCGTATCGCATTGCGCTGCCCACCACGTTATAGCCTTAGCAGACTGTTTGGGCAAGTGCTGTTCGCGGCGAGCACCTACGAGGGCCGGCACGGCACACGGGGGGGTGGGTGGCCAGCACCACGCCCGCCCGTCTTTATCTCCTCAGTGGCGATTCTTTTACACACCGCACCATATACTAATTTGATGCTGAGTCGACCCAGGGGAGGCCCAGGACGGATTCAGATAATCTCCCCTGTCACTGGCCATGAGCGGGTGTCGAAGTCGGGTCGCCGAGCCCACCGCACATCCTCCACTGTGCACACGACAGACAAAGATCCCCCATATAGCCTTAACAGACTGACAGACACGCCCAGACACACACACACATGATCCACACCACGTGTCTCCATGGACAGAATGACCGGCAGCTGCCTTCGGTCCGTAACACGACGCGTGAACAGACGGCGCTAATGCCGTGGCCTGACACTTAACAATTAAGTCCATCATCATCAGCAGCAGCAGCCATGATCAATCCGCTGCTATGTTGAAGTCTTCGACAAAGCCGTCGCCCTCTGAAAATACAAATGTCTGTTGTGCAGTCATTTGCACGTTCTCCCCGTGGTTTCTCCCTCCACATTTCGATTCCAAATGCGTTCAAATGATTTGGCTGCTGTAAATGTCCACACGATAAGCCACTTCGCTGAGCTATCATTTGTGGCCATGTCGCTTCTGAAAAACGAGCTTTGTAGCTCAGTGGGCCTTACCTAGTAAAAAAATTTAAAAAAATCGTGGCCGGGCTGAGACGATGAACTCGCCGTACGCTTGAAACCTCGGTTTAGGCGGGGAGGGGAGGTGAGGTGCTGAGACCTGTATTCGAACTCAGGCGATCAGCGGTGCCGGCTCAGCCTCCCTGCCACAGCGAGCGTCTATTATGGCCGACAGGACGCACGAATTGGGTGACTGTGGCCAGCACCTTGCCCGGCCACCTTTGTCTCCCCCAACGATGATTCTTCGCCGGATTGCGTTGCCCGCCCGGCTGTTGACACGTTCCGTGAGCTGCGTTAGTGACAACGATGACGATCCCCCGTTTAGCCTACACGGGTTGTGTGGGCAAGTGCTGTTAGCGAGCACCTATAGAAGCCGTCCGCCTGCCTTTGTCTCCACAATGCTGATTTGTTTTTTGTGTTTTTACACCGCACTCGGTGTTCAATTAAGGCTGAGTCGACCGTGGGGGCGGAGGCCCAGGACAGGTTCACGTATTTTCAAGCGGTTGTCGGCCGTGTCAGGGAATCGAACTCAGGTGGCCGGGGTTAGTGGTGCAGCGCGCAAACCACAACGCACGCACACAGACGCGGCACCGCCATAACGACACGGGCTGATACCACGTCCTCCGCTTTTGCGACGGTTCGCTCTCACGCGTCTCCTCCCTCCCTCCCTTCTTCGCACTGCGCTACGAATCCAACCCCACGCTAAGTTCGACTCCCGGCCGCGGCCAACGCCAGCGGGAAACATCTGAACTGTTCCTGGACCTCGCCTAGGTCAACTCAGCCTTAAATGTTTGTGATCAGTGACCAGTGTTTACCCGTCTCAGAACTGGCGACCGCGGGCCGTCAGCCATGTGTTCGATAACAGCGCTTGCCCTAACGTAATGTATGGCTTACACGAGGAATCCTTTGTCTTTCTCATTGTTGTGTGTGCGTGTGTTGGGGGTAACTCGTGAAGCACGCTCCTGGGCGGTTGGAGGCAATCTCTTCCGGCAACAACGGAGGGCGGAGGGAGCGACGCTCACAACAACGAGCTGAGCGACGGGCGATAAAAACACAGCGAGGTGACACAGTAAGGGGTACAGAGACGGTGCTTCTGTCAGTCATCTCGGTCATCATTTGCCGCAACAGCTTGATAAATGCTATAAGGTGGGGGGGGGGGGGTGTCTTTGTCTTGGTTTTGTATGTGTTTGTGGTGTCTTTGTGATTGTGTTTGGGATTGTGTGGGTGTGAGTCAATGTGTCTTTGTGTTTTTTTATACAGACGAGAGCACAGGTAGCGCATCTTGCCAGTCATCTCAGTCAGCCAACCCATAAACACACACATCCGTCTTGCGACCTGCCATGCGCACCTAGTCTGGCACAAGCGCCGCGGTGACGTCACCCGCATTTTGTGAAGAATTGGGGCTGTTGCGGTTGTTGAGGGGTGTGTTGGTTTTTTTTCGCGTGTTCTTGTGCACGTGGTTGGTGGCGTTGTTGCTGTTGTCTTTGTCTTTGCTATTCAACATCGGCCATGCTCATTCCACTGCTCGATGAAGACCGCCGTAAGCTGTCGCCATCTGTCACGGTTTATGCGATGTTGCAATCAACATATCTCCTGCACGCGAGCTAATTTACTTTCTTTTAGTCATCCCAGTGAACATGCAACGTTGGTCCAACGTTGACCCGACGTTGGAACCGTTGAACCAACGTCGGCCCAACGTTAACCCGACGTTGGAACCGTTGGACCAACGTCGGCCCAACGTTCACCCGACGTTCCACGTTCACTGGGATATCAACAACCCGCTAACATCGTCTCTGGTACACGAGTTGCTCCTATCGTCCTCTCGGTGTAATCATTCCGATGAGGTGCCACCGACGCGTGCTTCTTTTGAGCACCCTTCACCTTTCCTTCCATTGCCTGTGGTCGGTGGTCACGGCGTATCCCATCCACGCCACCGCAGGTGACGTGCATTGAATGACAACAACAACAACAAAACAGAAATAAACCCCGCCTCCGAGCACATCGCTCTCCGTCGCATTCCGCGTCGGCGTGGTTTGGCGGCGCGCAAGCAGCGGGTTACCACAGTGACGAGGACGACACGGTTTGAGACCTTTGTGCGTGCGCGGAGTTCGTGTTTCCTCCGATTTTTTCTTCGGTTTTGCCATCTGATGAGAGCCGGCTCGCTTGGGGTGAGCGAGGGCATCGCGCGCGCGCGCGCGTGAGCACGTGGCCCCAGCTGCGCCGCGCGTGGTCAATTTGGTTTCCTTAATTTCGGAGTCATGACCCCGCGGGTCGCGTTAATCCATATTAATGTTTGCGGAGGGAGTCACGAAAGGCTACTCACTGCTGAGGTCGGGAAATGTCCAACGCGTGTTTCCGTGTGTCCATCCGCGATGTCCGCCCGTGTGTTCATCCGTGACAACTTCTCGTATGTTCACTCAAACCAAAGAAGCCCCTAAACCAATGGTGAAGCGACGTGATACACAACTCGTCAACACCATTGCTAAACTCACCACACCGCTCACCAACACCGCGATCAAACTCACCACACGGCGCACCAACACTCATGCCCAGAGCTGCCGATGGCTTTTTGGGAAATATTTGCCACTAAATACTTCACAAATCTTTACCACAAATTTTAAAGAGGCCACTCATTATTCTGCTCCCACAGTCTGAATCTCCTTCCCCACAACTCCCTGTTCATCTCCAGGCTCACACTTTGCATTTTCCTCCGCCTATGACCTACCACAGCGTCGTTTTATTGACACTCACACAGACCCATGGGCAAACATAGAGACCCATGTACGGTACTCACATAGAGACATAAATATACGCACATGCAGAGATCTATATAAAATTAATATACCCACTGTCTCTGCCCAGCGTCCTAAGATGCTATATACTACATGAATCTACACTGTTATATTGGATTATTGGATATCACTTTGCAGAGCGTATCTCTTGCACACGCACGCGCACATGTTGTTGTGTGTGGGTAGAGATGACAGATTACTCTCCGTGTTTTAATAGATTGTATCTGCCACGAAGAGAGAGAGAGTGTCTAGTGATGGATTGAAGGCTTGGCTCTCATTATATGGGTCGCTCAATAAATCGCTCAATGGGTATTTAAAGAGGCCCTTACATATACACACACGGGGGTGTTTTGTTCATGTTATCCAGACACACGCAGACATATACACACATACATAGACAAAGATCCCCCCCCCCCCTTATAGCCTTAACAAACTGTTGGGGAAGGAAAGAAACCCTTTGAAGGCCTTTCTTGTTGTCGTAACGTTCTTACACGCCCCAACTGAACATCTGTGAAGAAAAGAGCTTTATAGCTCATCGGATTCCTCCAGGATCAATCAATATTCCGGTTCTGAAATATTCTGATATAATCATAACGCCCCCCCCCTCACTCCCCCAGCCCCTCCCCCACTGCCGGATGACATCACTCGAAAATTTACATTTCGATCGTGGACGGAGGCTGGGCGAGTGAATGGCAGAGGAGGTGGGGGAGGAGTTGTGGGGGGAGGAGTTGTGGGGGGAGGGGCTGTGGGTAACGCGGGGGAGGGGCTGTGGGGGAGGGGAGGGGGGCTGTGGTGGGGGGGGTCAAAGAGTGCTTCCGCCTTTCCCGCCCTCCCTTTCTTCCTCTTCGCTGTGTGGAGTCGGTGAGTGTGGGCAGCCGCCGTTCTCACTCGCGACTGCTCGTCTGTGTCTCTCCTCGTCTTTCGCCTCCTTCACCTCTGTTACTTCTCGTCCTCTCTTCCTCCTCCTCGTTACGAGACTCGCGCGGAGGTGGCGGCGGCGGTGGCGGCGTTGTGTGGCGTGTGGCGAGGGCCGCGCAGAGGCACGGGCTAGGCCCGAGGCCTATGGCGGCCTCCGCCTCGCGTGCCGCCACGTGGGGCTAGCGGCCGAGACGAGGGGGGGAGGGAGATTCGCGTCTTTAACGTCGACCTAGCGTGGCCTTTAAAGACGTTGCGGGTTTCGACAAAGTAAAGAAGTCGGGTTGTAATAAAAGCGCCCGGCGTGCGTTTTGAGCGGCGTTCCGTTTCGAACAAAACGGAAAAGTAGCCAGGCGTGCGCTTTTGAGCCGCCTTGAAAATGCGCACGCGATTCCAGCAGGGTGGACTTTTAAGGAGAGAGCTTTTGAGCGAAGCGCACTTGCGCGGTTTTGTTATTGAAGAGTGTGTTTGGGGTAACTTGCGGACCGCGCACAAATTGCGATCTTTGACGTCGCTCTTTGCGACTGAGTCCACGAACCGGCGCGCTTTGGCGAAGCGCTGGTTTTTCTTTCTGGCGCGCGGCCGTCGATTTGGTCACGTGAAGTGGTTTTGAAGGCGCGTGGAGAGAGGATGGAGCCGAAGTTGGTATAAGAGGAAAGGGTTTAACGTGACTTGAGTTTAAACGCAGCGGGGTTGAATGAGAAGTATGAAAACAATACGAATGTGTTGCCCCCTTTTTCTGGCAATAAAGCAGGTGTATGTTCAAACACCCAAAATAAACCTTTATCAAGGAATCAATTCTGCATTAAAAACACCGTTTTTGTAGTGAACATACAAACAAACATGCTCTGTCTTTGGTTCTTTCGGTAAAGTCACGTAGAATGAGAATAAAATAAATTGATAAAATAAAATAACACAATTCTCACGACGTTTCGGCCACAACACAAGCGGCCTTCATCAGGTGAAGGGACGAGACTGAAACGTCGTGAGAATTTTATTGTGTTATTTTATCAATTTATTATTTTCTCATTCTACGTGACTTTACCGAGCGAACCAAAGAAGATGAGTCCTTGCAGTCACGAAAGCTTTAAATCGAAACATGCTCTGATAAATAATGTGTGCATTGTGTTTGAAACTGAGTGGCCTATACCAGTCTCACCAGTGTCAGACCAGAGAACGCCAAAAGGCGAACTACAAAGACGATGTACTCTCGGAGCATGTTTAGCTCGGGGTGAGCTCACCCAAGTGTAACAGACACATGAAATATGTAGAGCCTTTAACGTCTCGGTCACATGTGGCTTTAACAATGAAAAGGAGTCACACGGGTTTAGGTTAACCTCGTTTATAAAAGTAATAACGTTAATTCTCGCCTGAAACGCACGTTCCCACATCATTGATGTAGACAATTGTCAGATTTATGAGAGCTCAACGAGACCAGTACAAGTACAGTAGTCTCAAGAGAGACCTGGAAAAGTACATCATTCACTTGACAAAAATGCAAATGAAATGCAAAACTCAACTGTAATTAAAGTGTTTGGTGATTATTGCGTTGACATTGGTGCACAATCACATAAAAACCGAACGCCTCAAAACACTGCCTTAAAAGGGAAAACATTCTAGCCGACGTTTCGTGCAATGGCCCTTAGAAAAAAATAAGCGGGACCTATTAAATGTTTCCGTTGAAGGCAGTGGTTTTCACGAATATGTTGAATTGTTTTTAACTAAACTCATGATCGTGTACAATACATTCCCGTTATCAGTCCAGTGCTGAATAAAGGCTACATGACGAACAAATACGTAAACCCAAGAGCAGATTGCGAATGTAAACAGGACGCGAAGACAAACGGGGGAAAAAATATATATCCTGCAAACATGCCAATGGAATATTGCCGCTACCCATTGAAGCGTAACGCATCGAAACCGTGCATTTAGTCAAAGCACGCCCCATTATCAGCATCCCTCCGGGGTCGATAAAATATATACCAACTTCGTGGGAAGAAACCGGGGACCGTCCCACCTTCATTGGAATGTAACAATTCCACAATTGGACTCGGACCTATAAACAGCAGAGATGGGCTACACACACAAGGTTTAAGACGGAAGTACTTAAAAGTGTGAAATAAACTGCAACCATTTTCAAATTACGTGTGAACTCGTGTAAGTGACCACGATTCTCACGGATACGTCGTTTCCCTGAGAATCGACACCTTGACATGAATACTAATATGGTCAGATTACATTGCGACATGGACTCACATTGTAAAAAAGAATACAAAGTGAGTTGGTAAAAAGATAAATACATTTTATTGGAATATTTTATATATTTGCGATCCTGAATCAAACACAGTTAATTGGAGTGGAGGAATTTACAAGCTTCATTTTCAGGATTATTAAATAAAACATCAGTACTTGATTGCGAAATCCGGAGTTTACAAGTTCAAACCCCAGCCAGGGTTTTATGGCTGAACTCATCAACGTTTAGAGTTAAAAAATCTATTTACATTTAATACTGTTTTGTGGAATATATTAGTCTTCCCATCCGTAGATATACTTAACACCTCCCTTCGGTGGGCAATGATGACCAGATTCCCCGTTTAAAAACAATGAGGCAATTTAAATCTTATTCTGGAAAATCATTGCTCGAGACGTTTTAATGCTTGGCAATAATTTGCAAGAATTGGCTTTAAAATCCGTTACAATAGATCCTTCGTTTAAGCATTTTCCCAACACTGGGATGTGGTTTTCAGAATTAAGTGATGATTCTTTCATTAGCTCGATGGGGCCATCCATTTAGTACGTACGCATGGAGGGGGGAGTGGGGGTTAACCCAAATGCGTACGCTTACTGACAATGTGCGTACGCATAGGAAACGGGGGGGGGGGGTGAAGCCTCGATAATAATTTGTCTACATTGTCCTTCAAATGAGTTAGTCCAGCTGGGGACTGTTTGCTTAAACACGTTAATAGTATTAATCCTTGATCGTTTCTGCGTGGATTAAATATCGGCTGTTCTATAGGATGCGAGGGGGGGAGGGGTGTGTAAAAAGTACGCATGCGTACAGGGAGGGGGGGCAAGTTTTGACGGATTTCTGCGTACGTACTAAATGGATGGCCCCTATCAAGATGCCATCTCAATTCCTATCTCGAGTGCTTCTCGGGCACGCTTGAAGGTGAACGTAAATTCAATTACGCCCATCGTGGGAGATCGTGAGTAATGACCAGATAATGAACAGACAGGAACATTTTTTTTTGTCTGGTCCAATCAGCCTCTGAGCATTATTGAGCAGTGTTCCGTAAGCAGCGTTCATTTAAGCGATGATTCTTCGCTGCTTTGGGAATCTCGGGGCCTGCCTTTAGCGGAAGTCGGGCTTCTGGGTGAGATGGCGTGAATGTCTTAACCCACCTCCACCCGACGCAGCCAATTATTAGTGTTTGTCGCGTGAACAAAACATGCCAATTAGTTGCTACTTCAGCACACCGGTGTGTAGGAAAGTAAACCCACGACATTTCCAATTTTGAGTATGACGTTTCGCTGGTGATTACAACCAGATTCATCAGGCGATTTGGCAGAATTCTCTCTGAAGTTGTAACGAGGTCACGCACGTTCTGTTCACGTGATAAACCTTACTAATTGGTCGTGCCAGGTAGTGGTGGGTTAATGACACTTATATTTACGCATTCTTAACCCAAAACAATCTTTATTATGAATAATATTGGTCGCGAAAAGCTTGCGTGTGTCACGAGCACTCTCATCTACATCACTGGGGCTCTGCTGACAGCTCAAACGGCAGCACTATGGGCCTATATTGGATGATCATGGGTGGAAAATATGAAATGAACTTCACCGGAAGTCCTTGGTGTAAATATTTATTTTTATTATATTTAAAGCTTAGGAATAGCCCAAAACGAACAAAAGTGTTCCTATCAATCAAATGAGAGCTGAGAGGGTGCTCGTCTGTTGGCGTGGATTGAATTCTATATTTCTATGGCATGGGCCAGCCTCATTCATTCACTCTAGTCTTTGTTAAGCAGAGATAAAGCTTGGTCTCATTCTTGTATGAGATGGACCCTATGAAGGATGTAAGTCGAAGAATTTGTGATCACCTCATCTTCCATATTGTGACTGCAGTGTAATCGCTGATTTGGGGAAATATTTCTCTGAATGCCAAGATTTTGGTATGAAGTTTACGTGGGTTGATGTGCATCTGTTTGTCACAGGATCTGACACATCAACAACAACAACATGCAGAACGACACCGGCGAGTTCGTCGACCTGTACGTCCCGCGGAAATGGTGCGTATCCGCACGCGCGGGCACGTGTAGCTGTGTTGTGGGAAGCAGTGGCGCAACGGTTCGCGCCCGAGCACCGGTGACGAGTTCGATTCCGGACCACGGCTGACGTCGGTGGCGAGTTGTGTGTGAACCGTTCGCGAGGCTTGCTGAGGTCAACTCTGTCTTAAAATGAGTACCTGGTGCAGTGTGCAATGGGGAGACGAAGATGCCTGAATAGGTGCTCGTTTAACACCATTTCCTACAGTCTTGTGTGTGCTTACACAGGCAACCCTTGTATTTCTCTCCCCTCGAAAATGCACTCCGATCTCTTGATATGTTACACACTTATTGGCCGTGGTTGAACAACTTTTCCATTTGTCTATTTAAAGGCAAAAGTGTGAGGGGGGTGCATGGCTCCGAGGCCTGATGCCGTGTTAAAGACACTGTGTCAGAGCCGCTGAGAAGCCTCGGTTCGATGCCAGGTTTCCTCCACCCTGTGATTAAACTGGGTTCTCAAGTCTTACTGTAATAGCACGTGATATACAAATGTGTTTTCGTTAGGCTAATCGCACGTAACAAGACGGGACGTGCGGAAATTATTTACAAACGCGCCGGTACCAATTATGTAGTTAATTGTTGAAATGAAGTGATGCCATATTGTGGCAATTAATCGAATTGCGCGCAGTGGCGTGGGTTAATCTACATGGCATTCAACAGTTTCCATTTGTTCAAGTTTATGGTTTGAAATCTCTGTTAATTGTTTTGTGTTGTGGTTCTGCGCAGCTCAGCCAGCAACCGCATCATCGCTGCCAAAGACCACGCTTCTGTACAGATGAACATCGCGGAGGTCAGAGCCGGAGAGATGTGCGGTTGTGCTGAGATTTGCGTCTCTTGCAAGGAGATGTCGGAATTTATTATCAGAATCAGAAGTGTTTCCCGGGTAAAGCCCATTGAAGCTGAGGAAGCTCTTTCTCAATAGCGACTCAGCCGGTAGACGTCACAGAATTCCACAATTTCGTATTTCAAAAACAAACAAAACTTAATCATTGCAATTAAATGGCATTCACACTTTTTAGTGATTTTAAACGAGGATAAACATGGCAGAATAGAGATGCCAAGGGACGAAACGACATGGTGACAAAACTTTATGCCAGCAAGTGCATTGTCTATTGGCCCACACGATAAAACGAGCATGTGCCAACGGGGGTCACATGGATTTATGTATGTGGAACGTCTTTCGTGACCGTACATAGCCAACCGTGCTCATCGGGGGGCGGGGGGGGTGCATTACATCATATGCCACGCGGTCAGGTGCCCCGCGACATCACGTGGTGCGACGGCTGTGTATAATCTGTACCTCTTGTCCTCCAGGTCTCCCATCGTATCTCTTGATTGAGCAGATTTGTTTATATTTGTCTCTTTCATTTGTACCTGCAGGTCGACCCTAGCACCGGCCGTTTTAATGGCCAGTACAAGACCTACGCCATCTGCGGACCCATCCGGAGGATGGTAAAAAGATCCCGTCCTTTGATGGGTTTTTATTGTGATTGCTGAGCACAGGCACACAAGGCCAACAAATAGCACCGTATGAATGTGTAACAGAGTTTTCAAACGTTTCTTGAGCGGAGCAAGGTTGTAGAGGACATGGGGAAAATATTAATTTAAAAGACGATGGGAGGGAATTCCAAAGTGGAGCAGTGCAAGGCAACAGCAGAATGAGAAGTGAAACTAAACTTTTAACTATTTTTATTTTACCAGGTAAGGCTCACTGAGCTATACATCTCTTTTTTCAGACGTGAATTGGCCGCAAATGAGAGCTCAAATAAATTTATATCAGCCAAATACTCTCATGTGGAGGCAAAAACTGGAGGACCCGGAGAAGCATCCACGTGACCACAGGGAGAACATGCAAACTCGAAATATTCAGGCGTCAGGGTCGGGATCGAACCCACGCACTCCTGTATACGAGGCGAGGTCGTTAACGTCTCGTGACCGTGGCGCCCCAGTGCTGTGACCTGCAGGTGTGGTGGCTCAACATAAACGTGGATGAGATGAAACCGTCAGTCTGGAATATCGAGTTATCAGCGTGGGTGGAGTTAATCAAGGAAGTGAAATTCATGGTAGCTATAGCAGTGTAGTGTCCGTATTTTGCAGAATTCTGTTCATACAGCAGCAGTAGAAACTGCGCTCACACACGCAGAGATGCAGGTTCATGTGTGTTGTTTTTTTATTGGTAATGCTTTCCAATAACGGTTGGCTCTCCATCTGTAACAGAGAAAGCATGATAACTCTCATAACGGTGATCTGTTACGAACAAAATTCGAGTTCCTTTGTATTACAATTTGGAACTTGCCGCGTAGAAAACCGGCCACATTGATCACAGGTGGTTTCCCAAAACTTAAGCGATATAAAAACCACTGCTAAGAGGATTCACACTGTCAGCCCTAGAGGGAAGCACGCACCCCACTCCCGCTGACCCCCCCCCCCCGATGACGTCACTGTGATGTCATGTGTCAATAAGCGTTGCGGAATCCTTGTGTGATTTGAAATCGGAATCTTTATCCTGAAGAAATCCGATGAGCTACGAAGCTCTTTTAACGATAAAACGACAAACAATAAAAAAAGATATGGAGGGCAAAAACAAAATGTCTTTTTGTTCCCCCATTGCAGGGCGAGTCTGACGATTGCATCCTGCGGCTGGCAAAGGACGACTCCATCGTCTCAAAGTACGACCCACAGCTCCCGCCAGCACCGCCACAGTCTCACACGGCAACGCACGCATGCACGCACGCGTCCCGACGGCTTGCAATGGTTCTCGAGAGTGACGGAACCTCCAGTGCAAAACGGGGACCCCCTCTTGTAGACCTGGGTGGGGTTATTCTGCAGTTCAAATACTGAGCTTTACACTGCGCACGTAAATTACATATATACAAACTCGCAACATTCGCACCTTCGATTTCCACGGGTTGGTACGTATGATGGGATATAAGTTCAACATAAGCACCACATGCTACACTTGCATACAAACATATAGGTGTGATATAACATACATTAAAATGCTTGTACAGACTGTACACACTGACATGAAACACATTTACACTATACTTTGATGCGCTATACACATGTGCACTGTATACACGCTTAAATGGCGACAAATACAAGGCTCACAGTACAGGGTTTAAAGCATCGGGCCTTGCGACCCACCACCTTCCAACCACCACCCCACTACCAAACCACCACCATCCACGTTTACCAGTTATCGCCATTCAAATACAAGTTATGTTCCATGCTGCACATTCCTGATGATTGTGGAACATCCCCACGTGATCTGGACAGTGCAGGGTGTTCATGGCTGTAAGAGCTGCTGGTTTTGTAGGGCTTGCCTCTATGTACGTATGTTTGTTGAACTTCTCACACTGTACATAGCCAACCGTGCTAAGCCCACAGGAAGCAATGAATTATCCGTCATTTTCAGCGTTAATCTCTTGTTTTTTCCGCTTTCCAGGACCTTTTGAGACGAAGACGTCGGGCTGAGAAAATGTGTCGCAAAATAAAACGAACGTTTTAGAAGTGAAAAGCATTGTCCGGTGTTTTTGTTCAACTTTTCATAACAATATTAATCATTGATGAAAGCTAGCCTGACTGCTGACAAGACACTGAATGTGGAAACCATTCCACCGTTTTCTTGTATTTAACCAATGCTGCTGAATATTGCGCTCCCAGAAGGCTGTGTGGCCGATGGGTTCCACCACATCCAGTCTGTCGCAATCGAACGGGAACCGCCACTTCCTCCTAGAGCAGTGTTCATCGCAAGGCCCCGTGGGTCACTGACGGCCCCTGGTGGCCTTTAGTGCGGCCCTTGAACGTGTGTGGCCCCCGATAACACGAAATGTGAAAACGCCGCCCTCATCGTGCTGTCACCCGATAGTTTGAAATGTGTGGCAGCCCTCTCACTTGATAATGCCGAAAGTGGTCCCCCTCTGAAAATTAGTGAAGAACAACACAGCACGAGAGAAAACCGATCACGCTGGCAGATCCAGGGAGAATTCCGCCATCGGCGGATTCATCGTGAACATCCCATCACTGACACCCGTGTAACGGAGAGGAGGTGCGACGATAGATGGCTTAATTCGTCACCATTGATTCCGCCGCTCGCCACACACGTGTCCAGATGGTGTGTTGAAGTTATTTGGTGGTTGTGTTCGCTGCAACGTCGCCTTGAATCGCTCGCTTGTCCAGCCGACGCACGATTGAGTCGATGGTAAATCATCAAATTGCTAGGGGGTTGTGTGAATTGTGCCCGATCCCATATCCACAGCACTTCTAAAAAGCACTCGCGGTTAAATGTACACATTTACACGTGGACCATGGGCGCTGTTGTGAGTTGGCCACGGCTTAACATAGAAGACGAATACCTTGCACCGGCCCTGGGCCTGCAATGCGTCGACGAGCACCTGGTGTGGGTCGGTGGAGAAGACCGACCGGGTGTGGCGCTGGCCGTAACCAACCCCCTTCGTGGTCGTTGCCATTCGGTTGGTGCTCGCCAACGGCAGTTGCTCCACCAGCGTTAGGATATAGGAGTCGGGGGCGGGGGGCGGGGAGAATCTTTGTCTCCCGTCGCGGAGGGTTAGAACAGGGTCCGTGCACTTTGCACCGCGCCAGCGTTTAAACAATGCACAGGAACGGGAAACGACGACTTCCCATGTCGCTCTTGACAGATCGACGGCCGTGCGGAACATCCTGCCGGAACGCGGCCACCTCGCTCGCCAGACGGAATGAATGAATCGCCTGAATTCGGCACGTAGGTTTTTGTCGCAGCCATTCGTAGTGGTGTAGCGTGGTCAATGTCTTCTCTCGGGAGCTTTTGCTGCGCACCGCTGCGGCCGTCTTTTGAGTTGACGCGAGCTTTCTCACCGACGGTGCTTTTATTTCAGCCCGAACTGTGTGGAACTCTGCTGCTGAATTTGCTTTTGCACGCCACATCCATCTCGAATGATTTTGTCCTCATCGTGTACACTAGATTGCTATAAACCTGCCAGAAATTAAGGGCCCCGGATGCTTATGAATAGGCGTAGCTTGTATTCTAGTTGTAGTGCCTTATGCCGATAATCCCCGCTCTAGGTCGTTCTCTTTTCTGTCATAGCCGTGTCAGTTCCTATCACCTTGGTTCTCGTGGAAATTTATTATCGGTCGTCCAGGGCTTGATATCTCGGTATTTTCGGGAACGCTGCAAGGCTGGCTTTGAAGCACGGCTAATCGGCGTAAGGCACTACCACGAGAGTACATGGCACGCATCATGTTGCTGCAAGAGGGATTTTGGTCTTCGTGAATCCGCCCCACCCCCTCCTAATGTCCCCGCCCACCACCACCTTTCACAGCCCAGCCCAACCCCGTGTCCAGGGGGCGTGGGGCCTACAGAGAAAGAGGCGGGGCCTCAAGAAGAAGGGGCGTGTCCTAAAAAGGAAAGGCGCAGAGCTGAATTTCAGAAGTTGGGGGGGGGGGCGAATCAGGAAGGGGTGAGGCCCAAAGGTCAAAGGACCGGGCTCATAGAGGTTGAACTTACCCAGCGATTTAAGGTAATCGCATAGAATCACGTACGTGCAGAAAGCAGCAGCGTAGCTTTAATGCCGCAGATGTGGCCACGGGCCAACTAGTAATCGTATATAATCGTGCCCCGTATATATGAGGTTTAATCTTTTTTGTTTAAGTATGAAGCCAAAGTAAAGCGAGATGGGCTATGACCGGGTGCCAAAATAATCCCCGGAACAGCAGGGTTGGCTACTCACGGTGCGAAAGAAGTTCAACGTACATAAAGGTAACCATGGTACAAGCGATAGCCGAGCAATAAGGAGATGACTGACCGCCCCGGTGAACGAACTGAGTGAGTTTTGGCTCGTCAAACTCCCCCCGACTGCTCTGCGAACTACCCTGGGAACCGAGTCCACCTACGACCCGTGCAATGGTCGTCGCGGTGAGAAATTCATTCCCTTGGATCGCGTCCAATTCGCGTGCCTTCGTAAAACAACGGCGATTGTGCGCACATCGATCGGCGTGAGCGATGATTTCTCCGAGCGAGGAGCGGCAAGCACGACCGCCGTCTCGCCTGGACGTGTTTATTTGAAGATCGTTTAATTTCCTCCACGCGCTCCCACCACAGAGAGAGGGAGGGGGAGAGGGGGGAGACTGGGAGATGAGAGGGAGGGAGATGGGTAAGGAGGGATGGAGGTAGGGGAGAGTGGGAGATGTTGGGGGGGGGAGACTGCGAGAGAGGAGAGGGAGGGAGATGGGTAGGGAGGAAGGAAGGAGAGAGTGCGAGATGGGGGGGGGGGGAGAGTGCGAGATGGGGAGGAGAGTGGGAGATGGGGAGGAGAGTGGGAGATAGGGAGAGGGAGACGGCGAGAGAGGAGTGGGAGGGAGATGGGTAGGGAGGAAGGAAGGAGAGAGTGCGAGATGGGGGGGAGAGTGGGAGATGGGGAGGAGAGTGGGAGATGGGGAGAGGGAGACGGCGAGAGAGGAGTGGGAGGGAGATGGGTAAGGAGGGAGGGAGGGGAAGACTGGGAGATGGGAAGAGAGGGAGCGCAATGGGTAAGGGTGGAGGAAGGGCGATTGGCATCAGCAGCACTCTTTATAGACACGATTGTTTTATTGCACGTGCCCCATCATATGTGTCAATCCACTGCTGGATTATGTGTTTGTCTGCAGTCTGCCTGCCGGGACGTCTGTCTGCCGATGTTTCTGGCTGGCTGCCTGTCTCCATATCTCCCTGTCTCTCTGTGAATGTCTTCGCGTTTGTCCGCCCGCCCGCCTGTCTGTCGGACTGCATGTCTGCATTTGTATGCCTGCCGTTACGTCTTGTCTGAAGGTATCCCTCTCAAACAAAAAAATGCATAATTTACTGCTGCTTTGCAAACCCCCTACGGGATGAGGTTGGGGGGGGGGTGTCGTTTGACCATTTTCAGCAGTCTGGTGCGGGATGGTTGGGCGGAGATGAAGCTCGTGCGGGGCCTGTAGCATATGTTGTTAAATAAATATTAAAACATTTTTTATGAGAATACGTTTTTCCCCTATTATCTGGCAACAAAATGGTGTTGTTAAAACACCAAACTGAAACCTTTTACACTGAATCATGTCTGCATTAACCACAATACTTGTAGTCAAAATGCAAACAAAAAAATACTCTGATAATATATACATTGTCTTTGAAACTGATTGGTCCACACCAGAGACAGCTTTCTTTTGAGCCTCGTCTCAAACGGTGTTAGACCAGAGGACGCCAAAAGGCGTACAAATAAAACTGGAAAAACGTATTCTCATATTTTGGTACTGGCAAAGGAGGTGCCACAATTGTTTTACTTGCATAGTAAAGTCATTGTTTTTTTCATTTGCTACACAGCCAGATAATACGACAAATCGCTAACCTTAAACACCCAGGCGTTCATAAAGATTGAAGGCAGTATAGTACTATAATAGTGCAAGTGCAAAATCACTGAACCGGAATTGATAGTTTGTAAGCATTTAGCGCGGGGCCCTTGAAAGTGCGGGGCCCGTAGCTACTTGTGTAGCTACTACATATGTAGTAGCTACACTTGTGCTACTGGGATAATCCGGCACTGGGTGGGGGGACATCCAGAACAGGTTCTGGCACTCCTCGCCACTGATGTTCGCCGTGGGCATTGAAATACTGAACCCAAGCACGCCCGGCTTGCATAGCGCAAGCGACATCTGTGTGTAAGTTTATGCACGGGCGCTGGGCCAGCGACAGATGGAACCCTTTCACCCAACCCGCATTGACCAGCGTGGCACCTCCCCTGGTGAAGGATCTCAACGCAGAAGATCCACCTGGGCTTTGATCTTCTGCGAAGCTCGCGGTCCACCCTAAACCGCATCCACTGCACTCACCATGGCAGTAGATGCGGATACGCCGATGCACGACTGGACAATTTAAAGCTCTCCAGCAGCAGTGGTGCGACTGTGGTCATCCAGGACAGAATCGTACAGCGCGTAACGACGCAATGCCCCGATCCACAAATGCGCAGGAGACATCACAGCGATGCACGATTCCGCCGGCTCCTGACGCGGTGGTGTGGCTTGGCCACCTGAATGTGAGATTGCAGTCGTTGTTGCTCTGTCATCTACATCGGCCGTACGAAAGTAGAAGTAGACTACAGCGTGCCGAAGTATGCCCTAAACATCGCCACCAGGGAGACAAATGTGTCTAGGCGTGGTTGTTGCCACACCCCGTGTGCCGTGCGGGCTCTTCTTGTTCTTTTTTTGGGGTTTTGCCGACCCCCTGTTGAATGTCCTCGCTGCCCGGGGTGGAGGAGGAGATCTGCCGATATCCCCGAATCGGTGCCGCGTGGTGGGTTGGTGTTGTCGCATAACCCCGTCGCGTCGCGTCACTCCCAAGCCGTCTGACTAATCAATGCGAGGCACACGTTGCGCTGTCCTTTCTGCGACCTAGAACTATTTTTGTTTTACCTTGACTCCACTATGTTGTATTCCGTATCCAATTGAATGTTCTTGTGTTTAATTCAACCCTACGACCAGACCACATCTCTGGGAAGAGAAGCGGCAGATTACAAAGACGGGAAGACGGACGGACAGAGTGGTTCTCCTGTGGATGGACTTGCCCCCCCTCCCACACCGCCCCCCATATGACCGTGGAATTTCCAGCACGGGCGCAGGGCTGTGAACATGTATAGAGCACCAGAATGCATGAACAGTCCCGCGCTGAGCAGTTCGCCCTCCGCATAAACCTCTCTCGAACGTCGAACGAAGAGACGTTGTCACCTTGTGCGAGACCCGTTGTCATTCCGGGTGGGTTTTGGTCATAGGCCGATCTCATAAGACATCAGACACTAAGCGGGGGTTGAGCCTGGCTTAGCGCTTGGATGGACGACCACCACGCGCAGACAGAGTTGTCAAGATGCTGCTGCTGCTGATGGGCTACGTTTATCGGCGGCAGTGATACGTGCAGCGCAACGTCCAATGTTGTGTAGTGACTGACTCAGAGACACTAAGAGTAGGATGCACTCTGGTTTATTAACACGACTTGACAGTAACACTTAGTAACTAAAGTTCCCAGTCAGGACAGCTGGTCGACTGCCTGACTGACAACGCCGAGACGACGGTGAAGACTCCAGCAGCAGCATGACGGTGACCCCACTCCAAACGACAGCCCCGAGGTCCCCTCACGGGGCCCCTCTTATACCGCCAGTGTGGCCTGGCTCCGCCCCCAGGGCCACGCCCCCCTTCTGGAACCTTCTAGCGGGTTCTCGATGTGCCCCTTCCGTAACCTTTCCCCCTACATCTCTCTCTGGTCTATCACGTGCCCTGCTGTCAGTCAGTGCTGCTGCAAGCTGCAGATCCCCTTCCCTGCCAGCAGCCAGCGCTGTGCTGCTACGTGAAATATTCTATGTCACTACAGTTGCACTGCAACTCCAAGCTGACACCTCCACACCTCTTCACTCACAGGCAATGAATGACCTGCGTGGGTGAGGTATGATCAAATGGCACCCTACCACCAGCACGGCTTGGGGAGGCCCTCGTCCAGCAGTGGATCGACTAAAGGGCAGCCGCGCATCTGTACGTGCACGGGTACCGTATCAGTGTCGCCGTATTTCACAGAACGCACCTCTGATTCGCACGGATGGCTACGTACGGTGCGAAAGAAGTCCAACATACCACACATACAGCCCGTCAGCCACACGGCCATCTGGTGCTGAATCATTTCAGCGGCGTTGTTTCAAGAGAGGCAAACTCCAGACTGGTTTCGAAACGCGGTATCTCATCAGCAGTCACGCTTGCTTGAATCGATGCTTATATACAATGTCATAATTGCTGCAAAGCGCCTCGATATTCGGCGCTGTGTAATAAATTTATATACGGTAAACATGCCCGCGAACTGCCGACCTTATTCTATAGATAAGGACGCTCCCCTTTGCGGCGTGGCGTGTGAACGTGGACGTTGTACGCATGTACATTGATTGAATTTCTTTCGTACTGAGCTGCGCGGGGAAAGGTCAATAAACTAAACACACAAAAACAACAACAACAACAAAACTACACTACCGAAATGACTCCTCCATCTCGATGTAAAAGTGCACAGCTCCGGTGGCTTCCTCATGTCGGAAGGAAGAGCGTTCCAGACGGCCCGCAGGAGCGCGTCGATGCGGTGGCCGCCTTTGCCCCCCCCCCTCCCTCGCGCCAAGGCGGGGAGATTTTCCCCGGGGTGCTCCGCGCTCCTCCGACGCGAACTAGAAACCCGGCGTCGTCCTTGATTGGGGCTGAAAACATCATTGCGATTGGGGGGGGGGGGGGAACAACCGATGCAGCAGCTGCAGGACCCTGCTGAATAAAGTGTAGTCAATACGACTCAGCGTGGCTTTGCCGGATACGTAACGAGTCCTGGGCCTCGCCTAGGTCTGCTCAGCCTTAAACGAGTAACCCGGTACGGTGTGTAAATATCGGCGCCGGGGAGACAAAGGCAGCCGGGCGTGGTGCTGGCCCAAAGCACGCGACCTCGTGCCGAGATTCAATAGATGCTCTCGAACAGCACTTGCAGTATTCTGCAGGATGCTACACAGGCGGTTGGGGGGGGGGTGTTTGCGTTTATGCCTCAAGGTGAGTTTAGCCTGGCACAAGTGCCGTGGATGATATCGCTTTCTGTAGTTGCGCACGTGTGCATGGAGCGGGAGTGCAACGGTTCGCGCACTGCACTACGAACCCGGCATCCCGAGTTCGATTTCCGCTTATGGACAGGGCTTCCCCCAGGTCGACTCAGCCTCAAATGAGTACCTGATGCGGTGTGTTAAAAAAAAAACATCGCCACTTTGGAGACAAAGGCGGTCGAGTGTTGTGCTGGCGACACCCCGTCGTGTGCCGTGCCGACCTTCATAGGTGCTACACGCTAACAGCACTTGCCCCAACAGTCTGGTCAAGGCGAAACGGGGATCTTTGTGTGTGTCTGTAAGCGTGTGTGTCTGTTTACGGTATTGAATTAACATTTTCCCCCTCCATTGTCCAAGCTGTCCCCCCCGCCCCGTTACCCTACCCCTACATCCCCCCCTCCCCCCCCCCTTCATACAAACTAATCGGTAGCAACCAGGACAGAAGGCACAGGTGCCCCATACTTCACCACCGCTGGTAAGTGCGAGTTGCTGAAGCGGATGCCCAGGCACGTTTCAGGAATCACTCCCCTCCCTCCCCCTCTTTATCCCAAGGTCTCCACCCCCCACAACTCCACAGCCCCCAGCCCACCCTCCCCCAATCGCGTTTCCCCCTGGCATCGTTTCCACGTCGCGAGTGTCGCCTTACGCCGCGACCAGATGGGGCTCAGACACAGAGAGAGGACAGATGGACAAGGCGGTGCCCAGGGCGGGGGTTGGGAGGGGGAAGAGGCGTGATGGGGGCAGAGGGGGAGGGGTGGTGTAGGCGGTAGCGGTGGAAGGGGTGGGGAGAGGTGATTTGAGGGCGGGTGAATGGTGGATTGGAGTGGAGGTGGTTTTTGGAACGAGCGCACGCACGCGCGTGTGGGAGCGGTAGTGCAGTGGTTAGCGCTCAGGGCCACCAACACCATCCGAACCGCTCCTGGGCCTCCGCTAGGTCGACTCAGCCTCAAATGAGTATCTAGTACGATGCGTAAACGTCGCCACTCGGGAGACAAAGGCGGCCAGGCGTGGTGTTGGCCACCCACCCCCTCGTGTGCCGTGCCGGCCTCCGTATGAGTTCGCTTACGGCACTTTCCTCAAACAGTCTGTGAAAGACTATACAGGGGATCTTTGGCTTTGTGTGTGCAAATAGCTAAACGCTCAGCCACAGCAAGCAGGGGAACCAGTGATTGCTTGGGGGTGGCTGAGTGAATGAGTGAGTAAAGCAGAGACGTCTGATTTCACGGCCCGACCTCCGCTGGTTATTACAGTTATTTATGAGTCTCTCTCTCTCTGCGGTTGAAACCCGATGGTCAATTAATTATAATTTTGAGATAGCTGCGCTACGAGACCCATTCATGCAGGGTTTGCCAAAACCACGCCACGTCTCTCCGCGTTTGCCACTTTACTCCTCCAAATTAAAATGCACGCTGCACGCGTCCGATGATTGTTAAACACGCCCCACGTGGCGCCCTAAGCACTTGGCGCTGTTAGCGTCACGTTCAACGCGTGCGCACGCACACGCGGGCCACGTGTACACACACACGAGCGGAATCACGTGGACACACATGCACAGAACACGTGTACACGCACACTAGCGGAGGCACGTGTACACACATGCACGGAACACGTGTACACGCACACGAGCGGAATCACGTGGACACACATGCACAGAACACGTGTACACGCACACTAGCGGAGCCACGTGTACACACATGCACGGAACACATGTACACGCACACTAGCGGAACCACGTGGACACACATGCACGGACCACGTGTACACGCACACTAGCGGAGGCACGTGTACACACATGCACGGAACACGTGTACAAGCACTAGCGGAACCACGTGTACACACATGCACGGAACACGTGTACACACGCACTAGTGTAGCCACGTGTACACACGTCTATGGAACACGTGTACACGCACGCACGCTGAGATCTCAATCTTAATTTCAATCGTTTTTTTTTATTTTACGCAGGCAACGTCAATTAAACGTAGCATGAAATTCAGTTTGAGAAACCTTTCCTTCATTGTTAACTCGGCGTGGTGCATTATTATGATTAGAACTGTCATTGCCTAGAGGTCTCCCCAGAGATCGGTCTTGCCGATCCGTGTTTTATTAAAAACTCATTCAGCTTCGCTGTGGAGTGTTGCGCGCAAAGAATGGTGACAAGCGTGAGCTCGGTTCTGCCTCCGCGTCTCGATAATGAATTCGAGTCTATTCAACTCCTGTGCGTGACAGGCAGTGATGTTCACAAGCTGAATGCCAACCAATGTCGATGGTCTACCAGCCAACGGCGAGAGAAGAAGATTTCGCGTAGTTTTGGAGGGCAGGCAATCTTTTACTTATGTTGGTACTATTTTATTTACCGGGTTAAGCCCGCTGCGCTGTGAGCTCTTTTCAGAGGCGACCTGACCTTTGGTTAGCGCAATGCAGTACGAACCCAGCAACACGAGTTTGATTCCCTACTCAGAGACGGATATCTGAACCGGTCCAGGGCCTCCCCTTCGCCTTGAATCAGTGTCTGCTACGATGCGTAAACGTCGCCAAAATGGATCCAAAGGCGGGTCGGGCGTGGTGTTGGCCACCCCAGCACCACCCCTCTCGTTGTGCGTCCCCGCCTTTCAAGGTGCTACTCGCTAAGAGCAGTTGCCCCAAAAGCCTGCCAAGGAAGAGGGGGGTCATTATCTTTGTGTGAATGTTCAACCTCAGCGCTCAGTCTGCTCAGTTGAGCTGTAATTGCAGCGGGGAATTCGTGAATGAGAGCAGGCGCCGTGCCACGTGTTTCATGTATGTTGAACTTCTTTCGAATCGTACGTAGCTAACCCTGCTAATCGGAGGTGCGGGGGAAAGACAACAATCTATGGGTCTCTGTGTGAGTCTATGGGTCTCTGTGTGAGTCTATGTATATAGAACTTGTTTCGCACCGCAAGTAGCCAACCGTGCTAATCGGAAGTGTGGGGGATGACAATAAACTCTGGGTCTCATGCGAGTCTATAGGTCTCTGTGTGAGTCTATGTATATATGTTGATCTTATTTCGCACCGTACGTAGCTAACCGTGCTTATTGACAGTAACAATCGCGATGTTTTTTTTCATACGAACCAGCATTTTGGTCTTCATGCGCGAGGATTGGTCGTACGAAGACAAAGATCCCCCGTATAGACTCTTGGGGCAAGTGCTGTTTGCGAGTAGCACCAATGAAGGCCGGCTCGGCACACGAGGGGAGTGGGTGGCCAGCACCACGCCCGGCCGCCTTTGCCTCCACAGGGGTGATATTTTACGCATCGCACCTAGTACTCATTTGAGGCTGAGTCGACCTAGGGGATGCCCAGGACCGGTTCTGATAATCGTCATTGGGTGTTGGCCGCGAGCGGGAATCGAACCAGGGTCGACAGGTTCTTAGCACAGCGCGATAACCAGGACAGCACCACAACCCACAATGCCCCCACACACACATCTCAGTGGTCTGAGTTATTTGAGTCATCTCGGTCAGTGAACCCATAACACCCGGAGGGGGTCCTGTCCCGTCAGCGAACCTTCCGCGCTTCACGTGATAGCCTCAAAGTGCACCTAACTTGGCACAAGCTTTGTATTGACGTCACCACTCCTCAGTAATATATGGCGTCTGCTGCTGCTGTTGTTGCTGCTGCGCTCCACTGCCATGAGACGAGGGTCCTGTATGGGATGAGACGAGGGTTCTGTATGGGATGAGACGAGGGTTCTGTATGGGATGAGACGAGGGTTCTGTATGGGATGAGACGAGGGTTCTGTATGGGATGAGACGAGGGTTCTGTACGGGATGAGACGAGGGTTCTGTATGGGATGAGACGAGGGTTCTGTATGGGATGAGACGAGGATTCTGTATGGGATGAGACGAGGATTCTGTATCGGATGAGACGAGGGTTCTATATGGGATGAGACGAGGATTCTGTATCGGATGAGACGAGGGTTCTGTGTCGGATGAGACGAGGGTTCTGTCTGTGGAACCCTCAGAATTATCCCCTTTGTGAGATTAGGAGGTGTTTGGGGGGAGGGGTTGGGTTGAGTCTGGGTGGAAGGGGTAAGGGCGGCGGGGGATCAGAGGGGGTCCAGTGACATCAGGGGTCCCGCGCAGCTGGCACGATGCTCGCTCGCCCTTTAATAATGGAGCCGCAGTAATGCGTGCTACATTATTCATGAGCAGCCTGCTCAGCCCGCGCGCGTGTGCGCGTGATTGTGTGTGGGGAGCGGTAGTGTAGCGGTTAGCGCGCTGCGCTCCGAACCTGGCTACCGGGTTCGATTCCCGCTCACGGCCCACACCCAGTGACGATTATTCGAACCGGTCCTAGGCCTCCCCCTAGGTTAACTCAAATGAGTACCTGGTGCGGTGTGTAAAAATCATCGCCACTGGGGAGACAAAGGCGGCTGGGCGTGGTGCTGGCCACCCACTCGCATGCCGTGCCGGCCTTTATAGGTGCTCGCTGACAACACTTGCCCCTAGTCTCTTACAGGCTATCCGCTGGATCTTTGTCTTTGTGTGTGTGTAATATGGTGGTCGACTCATCCTCAAATGAATACCTGGTGCGGTGTGTAAACATTCCCACTGGGGAGACAAAGGCGGCCGGGCGTAGTGATGATCACCCACCTCCTTCTCGCGCCGTGCCGGCCTTGATAGGTGCTCGCTAACAGCACTTAACCCCAATAGTCTGTTAAGTTTATACGGGGGGAATCTTTGTTTAGTTGTGGGGATTGTGGGGAGCGGTGGTGCAGCGATGAGCGCGTTGCGCTACGAACCCGGCGACCCAAATTCGATTTTATTTTTTGTTGCTCGCGGCCAACATCAGTGACGATTATATTAATCGGTCCTGGACCTCCCCTGAGTTGGCTCAGCCTGAAATGAGTATCTGGAGTGGTGTGTAAAGATCATGCACTGTCGGGCGTTGTGCTCGCTGTCCCCTCGTGCGTCTTGTCGGCCATGAGAGGTGCTCACTAACGGCAATTGCCCCAACAGCCTCTTAAGGCTGCACGGGGGATCTTTGTCTTTTTGTTGGCAATCTAATTCACGCGGGTAACTATTTACTCTATCGATTCCGAGGGCGCCATTCGATTAGATAATCGCTGATTGAATATCGCGTTTAGTGTCTCGATTACGGAAGTTTCAGTCGCTGATTTATGACCCTTCCGTGACTCCTATATCATTGCTGAGGAAGGCCATCGAGTGGGTCAACACGTCCATATCTGCATGTCCTCTTCAGCGGCAGTTAAACAAAACCCCCATCTTTTGATTTAAAGCTTTCGTGACTGCAGGGATTCATATTCTTAGTTATTTCGGTAAAGTCACGTAGAAGGGAAACAATAAAATAATAAAAAATATATAAAACTATAAAATTCTCACGACGTTTCGACTGCAACACAAGCAATCATTATCAGGTGTGAAAACCACAACAAGAAAATTTGTAAAAAGTGGCGGCTATTTTTAATGCATGTCCTCTTCAGCGGCAGTTAAACAAAACCCCCATCTTTTTATTTAAAGCTTTCGTGACTGCAGGGATTCATATTCTTAGTTATTTCGGTAAAGTCACGTAGAAGGGAAACAATAAAATAATAAAAAAATATAAAACTATAAAATTCTCACGACGTTTCGACTGCAACACAAGCAATCATTATCAGGGGTGAAAACCACAACAAGAACATTTGTAAAAAGTGGCGGCTATTTTCAATGTTAGCACCACGGAGAGCGATTTGACAGTTTGTTCAGATGGACGAGTCCATCTATGTTCGGAAAAGAGGCGGGGGGAGACGAAAAATAATGGATGCGGTCTGAAAGCCACCTTAAGCGTGAACAATCAATTAAGACCAGAAATGCTTGATCAAATCCTTCCAATGATTGCTAAGCCATAATCCATCTTCTCGGTTGAAATTGTCTCTGTGTTTGTATATGTTTAGATGTAGTTTCCTTATTCACCAAAATTCCTGTATCTGACACCATCGCAATCATTGAAGACTTGGTTCATCAAGGACTAAACACTGAGATACCCCCCCCTGGTGAGACACTGCTTAACCAATGCATACTTTACTTGGAATGGAACTTTCTACAAACAAACTGAGGGCACCCAAATGGGCTCCCCCCTTTCTCCGGTTAAAGCCAACATTTTCATGGAGACATTTGAGACTGACGCCATCCAGACTGCCACTCTGCGCCCAACCTTATGGAAGAGGCACGTGGATGACACCTTTGTCATCTGGCCACATGGCCGGCCTGCTCTAGACCAATTCTTCGACCACATCAATTCCATACACCCAGCCATCAGATTTACCATGGAAGTCGAAAAAGATGGCAAGCTACCGTTTATGGATGTCCTAATAAAAAAGAGACCTGATCGTTCAATGAGCCACTCTGTCTACAGGAAAGCTACCCATATGGATGCTTACCTGAAACCGGATTCCCACCACCATCCAACCCAGAAGAATTCCCTCATCAAGACTCTGCACCATAGAGCCCAATGCATATCCGACCAGGAACATATAGCCAGTGAACTCAAGCACGTACACCAAGCTCTTAAGGCTAATGGTTATTCCAACTACACAATCCGCAAAGCTATCACTTCAACCATGAAGAAGGACCCTTTCGATTTAAAGCTTTCGTGACTGCAAGGATCAATCTTCTTTGGTTCTTTCGGTAAAGTCACATAAAGGTCGCGATCTGAGCGTGGCTTTTTCACTCCAGCGCTGTCCTCCAGACAGTCTCGTCCCTTTACCTGATGAAGGCCGCTTGTGTTGTGGCCGAAACGTCGTGAGAATATTATTGTGTTATTTTATTTTATCAATTTATTATTTTATTCTCATTCTACGTGACTTTACCGAAAGAACCAAAGAAGAATCTTCTTTCGGTAAAGTCACGTAGAATGATAATAAAATAATAAATTGATAAAATAAAATAACACAATAATATTCTCACGACGTTTCGGCCACAACACAAGCGGCCTTCATCAGGTGAAGGGGGCGAGACTGTCTGGTAGGACCAAAGAAGAAGAACGACCCTCTTGAGGAGCCTTTCAAAACCATCACTTTACCCTACAATACGGGGATCACAAAAAGATCTCCAAAATCTTGAATGAACACAAGATACAGGTCCGATTCAACACATTACATAAAATCCGTGATCTGGTTCCGTCTGTAAAAGATGTGATTCCGGACATACAGTACCCTGGTGTCTACAAACTAAGTTGCCTCTGTGGTAGTAGTTACATTGGAGAAACCAAACGGACCGCATTCGTGAACAAAAAGCAGACCTGAAACACGGTAGGACCAACACCTCGGCCGTGGCAGATCACTGTTATAATTCAGTAGGCTCACATGATATTGACTTCTCCAAGACAGAGGTTCTTTGCAAGCCATCTGGCTACCATGAGAGATTCGTTCATGAGGCTATCCACATATACAAACACGGAGACAATTTCAACTGAGAAGTTGGATTCTGGCTTGGCAATCATTGTAAGGATTTGATCAACCATTTCGGGTCTTAATTGATTGATCACGCTTAAGGTGGCTTTCAGACCACATCCATTATTTTTCGTCTCCCCCCTCCCCTTTTCCGAACATAGATGGACTCGTCCATCTGAACAAACTGTCAAATCGCTCTCCGTGGTGCTAACGTTAAAAATAAACGCCACTTTTTTCAAATTTTCTTGTTGTGGTTTTCACACCTGATGATGATTGCTTGTGTTGCAGTCGAAACGTCGTGAGAATTTTATTGTTTAATATTTTTTTATTGTTTCCCTTCTACGTGACTTTACCGAAAGAACCAAGAATAAAAAAAACCCATCGTTATTATTAATGATCACCCCAGGGAAAGCTTCACTCTGAGTCGAACCATTATCACAATTAGCGCCACTGCTGGCTTTCAAGAGTCCAACCAACCGCGCGGGCAAGAAGGATTTAAGAAAGGTTTTCCCCCCACCATCGAGCGCATACGTGTCTAGTGACGCCCACACGCGTCCTCGCTTATGCCCAAGAGCCTGTATCGTGGACACCAACGCTATCCCCGAGGCCTGTCTTCTCTTCAAAGCGTCCCCTCACCGTGTGTGCTCTTCCCCTTTTATATCCCTCGAGCCCCCCCCCCCTCCCTTTCTGGAAGGTTCGATCATCCTCATTCCCCTCGGCCAATCCGCGTCCCCCTTCTCTAACGGTTGTTAACCGTTTGCCCCTCCCCCCCCTTACAGTTGAAACCCTCATTGCCCGCCTGTTTAAGATTGAATTTCTCCCCCAATCATTTCATTGCTCCGTCCTAAGCCAATCGTCTTTGAGGCCTCCCTGCACCAATAAGAGGCCTTGGACACGCTTCCCGACTGTGGGTTTGCACGTGCACCATGGCGGGTTTGGTGGGCTGTTGTTTCGGTCATCACACACGCACACACACGGACGTTCTGTCAATCAGACAGAACGTCCGTGTTTTACACTTGAAGTTTCAAGACCAATATCATCCAAAATAAAGGGGGGGGGGGGTGTGGTTTGGGTTAGATCGCGTGAATGTAAATGTGTCGTTTAACCCGCCACCACCCGACACCGGTGTGCTGTACTAGTTACTAGGTTTGGGTTTTTACGTTAGGGGCCGTCCATAAATGACGTCACGCACCTAGGGGGGGGGGGGGGGTCAGACATTTGTGACGATGTGTGACGAGGCGGGTTGGGTTTGAGAAATGTGACGTCACATCAAAATTCGCAACTTTAAATAAATATAGACGACACGTTCTACTTAATTAAATAGACTTTTTGATGTTTTCTCTTACAACATCAGGGTGTAGCGTCACATTAAATATGCACTACAATGACAATAGTTTAAAGCGATTTGAAGCATGTTTTATATTTTGGGGGGGGGGGGCAGAGCTTTGTGACGTCATATTTGAGGGGGGGTCTGACTTTTTGTGACGCCGTGTGACGATTGGGGGGGGGGGGGGTCAAAAATCGTCCAAAATCGCGTGACGTCATTTATGGACGGCCCCTTCCTAGGACAGCACACCGGTGTGTTTTGCTGTGCTGTACTAGTAACTAATTGGCATGTTCTGTTTACGTGAAAAACCTTACTGATTCGCTGTGTCGGGTGGTGGCGGGTTTAACAACACATATTTACGTGATCGAACTAAAACAAAATATATTATGGATATAATTACAAATGCCATTGTGCCTGGCTTCTGTAGACTATTAAAATTTATATTTATGGAGAGCGCCTACGCTCAGCGAGCTTGACACAGCTTACAAAACGACGATGGCAATTTAATGACGTCGATGGCAGGGGCGTGCGACGAAGCTGTTGAGGAATGAGCGACAGCGACGGAGGGGGTGCAAAGGGATCACGCAAGGGTAGGGGAGGGACGGGGAAGGAGTGGAGGGGCGAGGGGAGGGAAGAGGATGGGCAGTGGATAAGAAGTGAGGCTTAAAGAGAGGAACGGAAGGATGTTCAGGAAGGGAGACTGCTTCATGTACAGGGGGGTAGTGTTGAGTCTAAGGGGCAGTGTTCAGTCTATGGTGCAGTGTTGAGTCTATGGGTAGTGTTGAGTCTGTTGTGCAGTGTTGGGTCTATGGTGCAGTGTTGAGTCTGTTGTGCAGTGTTGAGTCTATGGTGCAGTATCACTGGTAGGAACGAAGTTGTAAACTGAGTGTACCAGCCTGCAATAGATTAATGTGTCCGTCCGTCCGTCCCCTTTCAATACTTTAACGAAGTGAAAAATTCCAATGTTCCTACCAGCCCACCCTGCAGGGACCTGTATAGTCTATGGTCAGTGTTGAGTCTATGGGTAGTGTTGAGTCTATGGTGCAGTATTGGGTCTATGGGTAGTGTTGAGTCTGTTGTGCAGTGTTGAGTCTATGGGCAGTATTGAGTCTATGGGCAGTGTTGAGTCTATGGGCAGTGTAGAGTATATGGTGCAGTGTTGAGTCTAAGGTGCAGTGTTGAGTCTATGGGCAGTGTTGAGTCTATGGTGTAGTGTTGAGTCTATGGTGTAGTGTTGAGTCTATGGTGCAGTGTTGAGTCTATGGTGCAGTGTTGAGTCTATGGTGCAGTGTTGAGTCTATGGTGCAGTGTTGAGTCTATGGGCAGTGTTGAGACCGGGCAGTGTTGAGTCTATGGTGTAGTGTTGAGTCTATGGTGTAGTGTTGAGTCTATGGTGCAGTGTTGAGTCTATGTGCAGTGTTGAGTCTATGGTGCAGTGTTGAGTCTATGTGCAGTGTTGAGACTGGGCAGTGTTGAGTCTATGGTGCAGTGTTGAGTCTATGGTGCAGTGTTGAGTCTATGGTGTAGTTTTGAGTCTATGGTGTAGTGTTGAGTCTATGGTGCAGTGTTGAATCTATGGTGTAGTGTTAAGTCTATGGTGTAGTGTTGAGTCTATGGTGTAGTGTTGAGTCTATGGGCAGTGTTGAGTCTATGGTGTAGTGTTGAGTCTATGGTGCAGTGTTGAGTCTATGGTGCAGTGTTGAGTCTATGGTGCAGTGTTGAGTCTATGGTGCAGTGTTGTGTCTATGGTGCAGTGTTGTGTCTATGGTGCAGTGTTGAGTCTATGGGCAGTGTTGAGACTGGGCAGTGCTGTTCAATGTACAGGGAGAGTTGATTCCAGTGGATGGGTGCAAGGAGAGAGGACTGAAAGCGTGATTGGGCACAGGGAGAAGGAGGAACAGAGAGAGAAGATTGGGACGAAGAGGACGAGCGGAGGGGACATGGAATCAGCTGACTATGGAAATTTAAAAAAGTCTTCCGAGCCTCTCTCAGATAAATGTCTGTATATAGTAAAAACAAAAAAGACCCTCACTTTTAATAAGCCTGTCATTTCATTTGCGTCAGTTTGACACACACACACACACATTTAATTAATACATTGTAAATATTAGATTATCGTCGGGCGCCTGATTATACGTACGTAGGCCGTGAGCGCAACAATCGCATTTAATAGATGCATTAAATTAATTGACCGATGGCCAAGAATAACCGAGCGGCAGCCGAGCGACGGAGAAAGGGATCCGCGAGCCGTCGTCCCCCATGGAGACGGAGCGATGGGATCAGTCCATGTGCAGACGCCGGTTGTGGATTATTACACTGGCATGGACCGTGACAGAGGTGGCGGCGTCTCGGCGGAGACATTCACCCAGCAGTGGATCGAACACGGCTGATGACGAAATGTATTGTTACGTGCCTAGGAATTATGGCTCCTTTTTAATGGAGTCGGTGCCTTTGTTAGAGGCGCGCGTGCACCCCCCCCCCACCTCGTCCGCGCGCACGTCTCCCTCCCCCATCCCCCACACCCATCATCACGACCCCGCCCCCTCTCATCCTCCATCCCTGCTACTCGCCCCCCACCCTTCATCCTCCTCGTCCCCCCTCAATCCTTCCCCCCTCTGCCACGCCCACCGACCCCACCCTGCACCCCCCGCTCCGTTACCCCCACCACACCCCCCATCAATGACTCCCATCCACCCCCTCCCTCAATCGCCCCTCCTCCGCCCGCCGTCCTCAAACCCACATCACCCCCTCCCCCATAACCCCCCCCCCCCCGTCAAATCAACTCCTCCTCCTCCTCCTCCACCCTCCCCATTCAACCCCCCACCCCCCCACCTCATCATCCACCCCCACCCTCTTCTCAATCCTCCACAACGACTCAACCCACCTCGGTTGCCCCCCCCGCCACTCAGCCCCCCCCCCTTCCCACTCTCTACGCTCACGTGACTCGCCGCGCGTTTCCCCGGTAACTATCAGTTGCCATGACGACGGACCCGAGCAGACGAGACAGATTATGCAGCGCATATGAAGCGAGCGTATTTGTAGAACCACACACACACATATATACAAAGACACACACATATATAAGCTTTACGGTATTCGTAAATACCTATATACAAACAACCACATATGTGGCCATCTCATCATTACACGTAGTAGTAGTATCATTATTATAATTATTCATTTCCTCCGTGGTCAATCCACTGCTAGATGAAGGTCGCTGCCGCCTTCTCTCAATGCTGCGTTGTTACCAAAACAACAACTTGGCACCTGCCACCCGAGATGATGCCACACGTCTCGCTGACATTCATAACAGCCTCGAATAAAAAATTAAAATTGGGGATTGATATGTGCGTGTTAAATATCCACTGCTGGATGAAAGGCCTTCCTCTCGCCGTGTCGATTGTGTGTGTTGGGGGTGGGAGATGAGGGGGGAGAGGGGGGTCGCGCGTTTGCCACTGACGTTCACCGTGGCCGAGAATTGAAATCAGAGGTCTCTGGATTCATCGCGGTGACCCAGGAGCCCCCTGAAACCCACATCGCCACCCGCACCCTGGGCTCCATGGATCACGAAGATCAAGAGTCTTTATCATAATCTTTGTCCGTACTCGAGGAATCCGATGAGCTATGAAGCTCTTTTTTTTCCCCCACAGATGTCCAGGCAAAAACTCGTATTAAAATTTAAATGAGATCGTAGTGATGATAATAGTGGCTCTGGGCCACTTATAGATTGACTCGGCATGTGTGACACGTGCATTCGCAACGATGCCTTTTTCATCGATTGTTATGCCCGTTGGGGGCATTATGAGAAGTGCTGTTCGCGAGCAACTATTAAGGCTTGCACCGGGCGCAAGACGGGGTGGAGTTGCCATAACACCACCGACACGTTGCCCGGCCGCCTTTGTCTTCCTAGCACTGGCGAAATCCCTCATCAACGTCTCCCCCCCCCCCCCCTCGAAATATACCGCGGAAAAAAACATCATCTCCTCCCCGCCCCCCCCCCCCCACGAGATTCGAATTAGCATTTGAAAGACCACGCCTTTTATTTAATCTCTTTCAGCTTTTATTTCTTTTTAAATGTCTCCTCATTTGCAACAGCGCACACGGGGGAAGGGAGAAGGGGAGGGTGGATTCTCCCGGGTTAATCTTTTGAAATGTATTGAAGGCCACGCGGAGCCCTCTGATTGGCTGGGAGACCCGGCCCGACCGTTGTATGTACGGGGATTCCCTGAAAGGCCCCTGCGAGTGTCGGCCAATCAAGAGACGATATAATAAGTTTCACATGCAACTGGTCGTTATTATGTTTCGCTGTTATTATTATTATCATGAAGTAATGTATGTTTACAAAAAAATGCATTCGTCAATAGCATTGTCTTAAAATGTAAAAATATATATATAATTGGCGACGTTTCGGGCAATAGCCCTTCTTCATTTCATATGAATGATCTGCGTGCTATGAAGGGCATTTGCGTTGTTAGACTACTGTGTTATTACAAATGTGTTGAGTTTTTGTCTGTTTGTTAACAATGCAACAACAACAGCAGCATCACTAAAGCAAGTGTATAAATAATTCTGGGAAAAAAATCATAATATAAAAGTGGCCTTAAGTGGCAGTATAGCAAGTAATTTGTAGCAGCAATAGGCTTAGAGTGTAATGATTTATTTATTTATGGATTCGCATCGATGTTTACGCTCACGAACACAACTATCGATTATTATATTTTTGCGAATCGTGCGCTAATTACACAATAATGATAATATATTTGGGTTCATAATATACGTTTTTTGGGGTTAGATCGCCAAGTAAGGTTTGTCAAAAAGCAAAACATTCCAATTTGTTACTAGTACAGCAAACCGGTGTTATGGAGAGTAAACCCACAAAATGTACAATTCGAGTACGACGTTTCGCCAAAAAAATCACGACTAGCATCATCAGGCAACAGCTAGAGTTGTGGAGAAATTTCTGCTGTATAAGGGTGAATGGTATAAGTGACAGACTGAATTATCCAATCACGATCAGTCACAATCAGTACGTTACCGTGAAATAAGCTACATGTGACTGATTCTATCCAATCACAGTTACAATGTGGACACCGTTGGAAAGACGCCACTCGTGGCAGCTACAAGGAAACAATTCTGCTTGAGAAAACGATAAAAACTATTTTCAAACTATTCGAATCAATAACATTCGAAAAATCTGGATTACTATTCCTGTGCCGATAGGAAACCCTGCACCAGACTACCGTAGTCAGATTTTTGTGAATTGGCAAAAACATCCCAAACAACAAACATCACTCGGTAAAGACACCAACGTTGGGCGCACGTTGGCATGCGGTTGTAACCGTTGGATGAACGTTGGCCCAACGTTGTACCCAAAACGTTCCAATTTGGATCTTGCATTACATCTTGGGACATCGATGATTATTTCCCACTTAAATAAAGGGCAACCTACGAGAGTGATAGACGGTGCAAAATCACGCGGTGCGATTCCGTACTGCGACGCATGCTGTTCTCGAAGCTTCAATCTCGTGTTCGGCAGCCCGGGAAACACACACAGTCCATTCCTTGCTGAGTAGCTACAAGAGAAGAGATATCTGGTCATTGCGTTGTGGTATTATTGGCATCATCATCCGCAAGCAACAACAGCAATAGCAGAACCGGCATCTGCACCGGCATGCAACGCAGCAACATCAAAATTACAACAAGGAGTACCAGAACCGTCATCAGCAGCCATCACCATCGTAGTCATCATCATCGTAAGCTTCAACAATTCTAATCATCATTATGTACACAATCATCATCAGTCTGTCTCTCTGTCTGTCGCCGTATGTCTGTAGATTTGTGCAAAGGCAAAAGGCGCGCGCGTACGTGTGTGTACGCGCGTGTGTTGGAGCCGGGTTGTTTATATATACATTTATATATTTTTTTCCCAATCCGCTTTCCACAAATTTCCGCGGGGAATTTCCAGCGAAACACGAATTCGACGTGAAGAGAAGAAATAGGTCAAATCTGCAATCTCGCCAGATAATGCCACCGTGGTCACGTGACTCCCCGTGCCGCCTGCCCCCCCCCCACCACTCCACCCCCGCCCTCCCCTCCCCCTGCCGTTCTCGACAATTGCCTGCTGGGGGGGACGATTATATCGATTATTATCGTTATCGATTAACCGCCTCCCCCACCGTGACCACGTGACTCCCCGTGCCGCCTGCCCCCCCCCACCACTCCACCCCCGCCCTCCCCTCCCCCTGCCGTTCTCGACAATTGCCTGCTGGGGGGGATGATTATATCGATTATTATCGTTATCGATTAACCGCCCCCCCCCCTCCACTCCCGCCCCTAATGTGCATGTGACAGCCCCCATATGTCAGTCCACTGCTGGACGAGGGCCTCCCCGTACGCCACGGACGTATTTTGACCGTACCACACCAGCCTGGTCACTTTCAGGTTGCTGACGCACGGGGAGCGTCGACTTTGGAGAGGAGGACGGTACAACAACGCATTTTATACTGCAAGGCAAATCCACAACACAGTCCGTGTTTATTTGAAGATGGGCCATTGCCCGAAACGTCATCTTTTTACATCGCTTTTAGACGTATTTTAGGCAGATTCATGTTGTTCTATATTTGGGGCGATGCCTCTTCTGCGTAGCCGAGAGAGGGTTCGGGAATCTGCCGCGAACAAGGGCAACGTTTTCTTAGCTCTTTCGGTAAAGTCACGTTGAAGGGAAACAATAAAATAATAATATATATAGAACAATAAAAAATTCTCACGACGTTTCGACCATAACACAAACGGTCGTCATCAGGTGTGTCGGTTTGCATAAATTTATTTATTTTTAAACGGTGTATTTATTTATTTAAAAAACGTCAGCGCCACGCGCAGCGATTTGGCAGTTTATTTAGAAGGACTAGTCCATCTATGTTCTGAAAAGAGGAGGGGGGAGACGAAAAATTAATGTATGCTGTCTAAAAGCCACTGTAAGCGTAAACATGTTCACACTGTAAGCGTGAACATAAACAATTTCAGGTCTTAATTGATTGTTGCAGTCACGAAAGCTTACTGCAGTCACGAAAGCTTTAAATCAAAATTTAAGGGCAACGTTGCCCAGGAACGTCGTACGTAGAGCGTTGAACAGAATTTGCTTTACGCCGTTGCAATATTGTTATTGAGCAACGTTGTTTTTTGAGTCATCGAAATCGCCGCACTCGTGCTGTGAATAACGAAGCGTCCCCCTCCCCCCGAGAGCAGGAGCTAAACATCGCGCCGCGCGCGCTGAGTCTTCGAGCCCGTGGACACGCCGAGTGGATTTTATTTTTTAATATTTCAAGGGGCTGCCTTGGCAGTGGCGGGGAGGGCGGTGGTGGGGGATGCGGACTTCATGCAGAACTGGCCTCGTTAAATATCGACGCTGGGTGTCTGCGCGCGTGACGCTTGTTTGTTTGTAAGCATGGGAAACGCCCAAGACTCGCGAACCTGGCGACCCGAGTTCGATTCCCGCGAGCCAGCGACGATTATCAAGAACCGGTCGTGGGCCTCCCCTGGATGGGCTCAGCCTTAAATTATTACCTGCCGCGACGAGTGTAAACATCGCCACTTAGGGGACAAAGGCGGCCGGGCGTGGTGCTGCTCACCCACCACCTCGTGTGCCGTTCCGGCCTTCATAGTCGCTCACTTTTCCCCAACAGCTTGTTAAAGGCTACATGGGGTATCTCTGTATTTGTCTTCTGTGTGTAAAGACGTATGTGTCTGTCTGTCGGTTCCTTCATCTGTCTGTGTGTCTGTCTGATGATGATGATGGTGGTGACGAAGATGAATTTGCTTTAGCGACTGATGATGATTATGATTCTGTCAATATTGATGCTTCTGCTGCTCAATGACGCTGTTTACGAAGATGATGATGATGAGGGTGCCACTGACACAGTTGCTACTGCTGAGACCTTTGCTGCTCTTGTTGATAATGCTACTACTACTACCACCACCACAGTTTAATATTATTATTGCTGATATTGCTGCTGCTCATGGTGATTTTAATATTTCTTCTGCTGCTGCTGTTGCCGCTACTGCTGATAATTAAGATGCTGCTGCTACCACTGCCGTTGCTAATGATTGTTACGCTCCTGCTACTGCTGCTTCTGATCACAATCGTACTGCCGCTGCTGCTGCTATGAATTGATAAAGCGGATTCGCGACGTCAAGCATACGGAGCGGCTCTTATCGTGTAGCCACAGACGCCTTGGCTGCGTGTCACTGGCCGCCCAACGCCGGCCTGAATCTCCGTCAAAGAGAACAGAGACCGCGGTGCCGGTAAACTGCGCTCTTCGGCGATGAGGTCACCCACCGCACCCCCCTGACCTCTCATCCGTCACGGATCCGGGATGAATCCCGCCCCCCCCCCCCTTAGTCCCTCTTTAGATCACGTGACGTCGCTTCATCTCCCCACCGCGCACCCGGCCACCCCCATCCCTCGCAACACTTCAGGACACTCGCGGTTTCAGATCTCTCCGTGTGCGGCTCCTGCTTGCGTCCCGCCCCCCCCCCGCCACTCATACCCCTCCTTCTCCTCTCCCCACTATCATGAGCATCAACACTATCACCATCATAATCACGAGCATCACCATTATAATCACCAATGTCACAGTGAACACCAACATCACTATCAATGTGTATGTTTGTTGAACTTCTTTCGCACCGTACGTTGCCTACCGTGCTAGTCGGAGGTCCGGGAGAAGGATGACAAACTAAACACAAAAAGCAGTTGTAAGAGAAATTCGTTTTCAATATGAGAAATTAGTTTTCAATATTACCACCACCATCAGTTTAACACGTAGGTTTTCGCGACCAATATCATCCATAATACAGTTTTTTTTTTACTGAGTACGACGTTTCGCCAGTAATTACAACTAGCTTCATCAGGCGACATTAGACAATCGTCGTACGCTATACCACTAGAAAAACGACCACCATCATGAGCAAATCTATCACCAACTTCACATCCACTGCGA